>NC_072025.1:22363091-22663591 GCF_027791375.1 Indicator indicator
GCCCTATCAGCACAAGCAACCTGGTCCTCGGAGGGTTTGAGCATCAATAAGTGCAACTGAAGCTGAGTGAGCCCCTGACTTCTAAAAGTCTTTCCATCACTGCAGTGAAAAAAATCCAAAGTAACTAGAAATTTCTGGAAATATAATTTGTACATTCCTGCTGCTCCCATTGGCAGTGCCAAAGAAGGATCCCAAACTCTTTTATCAGTATAGGTTAACTGGGCCTAAAAAATGATGAGGAAAGTATTTAGGATGATTGATAGCAGGTTGGTACTTTGCTGTATCATAGTCTTGAATCCTAGGACACAGAAAATTTTAGAATAAAAGTCATGCCTTTAGTTTTACATAAACTCTTGTTCCTAGGCATGAAAACAAATTCTTCTCCTAGTCATCAAGAAAATTCAGTTGCATTTGGTCTCTTCAGATACTTCAAGATAGCCATAGGGATTATAGACCTTGGCTGAGAACGGTAGAATTCTGCTTTTATCCATCACAAACTGTGTTACCAACGTTCTCTGTAGATATCCATGCTAAACCTTCTGCTATGTTGTGGGATAAGCAGCACAGCAACGACAACATATTTGTAGAAATCAGACTTTGGGATTTCACAGAAGTCACAAATGTTAAAAGTTGAAATGAAATCATCCTGTGTGGATCACGTCTGGAGTTGTTTTCACCAAGGTGCTTTGATATCCACAGCGTATCTGTTCTCCTGCTGCTGTGTCTAAACCCAGGGCTTTCTTCTTGATTCAGGATCTTTTCTCCTATGTGTTATCGCTTAGCAACAATTAGCACATCTTGTCTCTTTCCTAGTCAGTATTTATTCAAATAACACTGTTGACAGTTTCCAAGGCTGTAACTTCGTTTTCCCTCCTTCTCTTTAGCACATGAACTTCTCTGCCTTCTTTTCCTTAAACGGAAATGCTACATAACTATTGCAAGGAGACACGGAGTGAAACTGGACCAGAAACATTAACTAGCTCAAATGAGAAATACAAACTAAAAAGCTGTCTGTCCATTTTGGAAACATGCAGATAATGTGTATGTCACTTGAAATTCACATGCATTTGGGATCTGCAAAGAAAAGTAATATATAGCAATGATATCTTTGATCATCGAAAGAACTCAGAAACATAGGAACTGTGTCGAGTGCAGTTATCATCAACACATTTTCTATTCCCAGTGCACAAATCATTTCATGCATTCTACAACCCAAGCCACGATGCTGGGCTTCAAAAGCAATTTCAGCAGCAAAATAAGGTGCTTTTCTTCAATTTTCAAGCCATTTGTACGAGGTTAGTGTTGTTTACCCACCTGGTACACTGATATTTACATACCCCTTTAAAGAAAATTGGTAGGTATGATTTATGGAGTACTGTAAGAGCACAATTTTCCATGTAGTGCACCTAATCTGAAAGGGCACTTGCAAAGGTCACTCTGGCCATACAAATACCAAGTCTTCTCTTTGGAATAAGTTAGGATATTCATTTTTCTTGGAAAATGTCAGCAGTACCCTACTCCAGGGGTTAGTTTATGCAGATAAATGTGTAAGCCTTTAATCTTAAGGCAAAAATACTCTACAGAAATGTAAGAGAAGTCCATCTATCACTGTTAAGACCTGTAATTTGTTTTTATTTAAATCCCAAGCCAGGGCAGCCTGGGCAACAAAATTGTTAACATGGTAGCTCACATCTGAGCTAAGATTAAAGTGTATAAACATACATCTGCTTTCAACCTGGGTGAACAATGCACCATGTCTTCTGAAAGCCATAATCTGGATTTTGAGCATCGTCAATATCTGTTCTTGTTGTGCTACTGTGAAGTCTCAGAGTGCCTGACCCTAGCATGTTAAATTGTCCAATAAGTGCACTGTGTATTTCCAGCATTTTATCTCTCAATGAAGAACAGTGATAAATGTTTTTATAGTAAACACACCACACTGAAAAAAAGATTAATTTTTCAACTTTGGACAAAAAGCAGCATAAATCAAAGAATTGCTTTAAATAATTCCAGTGCTATTTTTCATATAAAATATTGATTTATTTTTTCTTTATGTGGGGAATGCTTTATGTTTTGTTTTGTCCCCCGTCCCCTCCCCCCCTTTTAGAATGGCCTGTCTTAATCATTACTGAACGTTGTTATTGACAACAAGAGACGCTTCCATCTTGGTTGTTAATCATATCCATGTGGGAAGTTGTTTTTACAGATAGTTTTTCATGCCTTGTTTTAAATCATGTTGCAGAATATTTTATAATGAGGAGTCGCAGCTTTATTCAAGTTCTCTCAACAGGCAGACACAAAGAATGCAATCTTAATGAGGTCTAGGAGATTTTAAAATGGAAATCATGTTGAAGTGCTTTTTAAAAGTGATGTTTCAAATGTCTACACTAGGGAAACAAATGCATATTTTTTCAGAAACTGCTGGTCAGTACTACCGAAATTTGTCAAAGTCTGAAATATTTATACTGCATAAGGATGATGGATATAGTTGGTAGATCCAAGTCTGTTACTGTTGTCCTCCCACTTATTTTTTTTCTCCTATTTAAACAAGGAAAGGGCGATGCAATAAGTAGTTCTGATGCATCCTTATTTCACACAAGCCATTTTAAAAGAGATCTAGACATCGTGTAATTTGTTACAACAATGGCAAAGATGTGTAGTTCAACCAAGGTGAATCAATGAAGTAGGAAGCTCCTCAGGGCTTGGTGCAATACAATGGTTTGTTTTGGAAGAATAACTATTGTGTGTGGTGCTGAATGTACAAACCAGGACTTTTAAATAAAATCTTATTACATATTTTTGTAAGCTATCTTGGATTTTCTCCTATGTGACTTTTACCATCTATTCCTAAAGGTAAGGGCATTTTCTCTGCAAGGTAATGTGCAGGAAAACCTCAGAAAGTAATCTGCATGCTAAGCCTAATCTTTTCAGGTCCCTAGTCACCTTGGATGAGGTCCTGGTCCCTTAAAATTGAGTCAGCATACACCCATGTATGAACTCTGCCATACTAATGCTGTTTAATACTTCTCAAAATTAGGATTGACCAGTTAATAGATAGAACCACAGTACTGGCCTTGAAAGTGACTCTCTTTAAGACACTTTTAATTGCAGAGAACAAGAGGTGGATTTTTGTCATTCTAGGTTTGTGAATACCTTTGGTCTCATTTTTCCTTTGGTACTTTATCTGCACACTGTTTCACTAGGAGCAGTGCACCCATGAAATGGAGATTAGCTGCAGTACCTGAGCTCGATAGCTCTGTTAGCATATATTCACTAAGGTTAATTAATCTTGAAGTAGCTCAGCTGCTTCTATAGGATACTGAACTCTACAGTTACATTGAAAAGGGAAAAAAATCCCTACAGATTCACAAAAGATGTAGCCACAGGTCAGAAACAATTTGGGGGCTGAGGTACAGATACCCTTGTTACCATAACACATAATAGCTAGGAGTAAGGGTGAACCTGTGTGAAAGCTATGGGAAGAAGAATCTGTTCTGTACTGAAGTTATGAACCAAGGAGCTGAAGTGAGTGAAAATACCAGCTTTGAAGCATTAAACCCCCCCATCTTTAAAAGAATGACACTTCCTCAGAGTTTTTCTTATTTTTAGATTGATCTGTTTTTTTATTTGCCTCATTAGAACAAACTAATTGAGGAAAAACAAATCTTTCCACAGAAGAATATAACACTGATGAAAACAATATATAATTTTCTTTTTACAAACACTTGTGAAAGGGAAGTAAAAAGAAAAAAATACTCTTTTTAGAGAATCTAAAACTGTCACTGTGGACCATGTTGAAATCTTCTGCAGCATCTCCATAATGCCATTAAAAAAAAAAGAATAAAAAAGGTAACACAAACTGGATGAGATTCCAAAGAGGCGATTAGTTTGCCATTGAAGCATAACCAATGCTTCAACTAAAACAAGCAAACAAGCAGTCGAACATGCTAACATAATTTTCCATCATTTCATTTTGATGTGTGTGGATTGGATGGAAAAAATCTGGGATGCAAGCCATGATGTAGATTTTCAAAATCGATTAGCGTTTTTGGACAGTAGCAGCAATTTCTGTGGTGGTGTCGTTTATTTTGAGCTAAAATTGATTAGTGTTTGTGGAGTTTTGTTTGGGGTTTTTGTTGTTGTTGTTTGTTTGTTTTTTAAATATGCACCAAAATTGCTATGCAAATCAAGGTAAATGGAGCTGTGAAATAATGGTAGAAATACAAACTAGAGTAAAATGTTAGTTGAGTCTAGTAAAGGCCAGTCAATATTGCAGTGTATGGCAGAAGACTGTGGAGAGGTTTCCTTGGGTTTAGATTAGTGATTTATAATTTTCAAACACTTCTTACAATGTGTAAACAGATTGCATGTGTGTGGAAGAAAGGTGGTTTTGTTCATTGCCGTAACATTACTCAGGGATAAATTTGCTTTAATTCTATTGTAGATGTAACACACAATTCCACAGAATATCCATTGTGTTAATGTTAATGTCCACTTGCATTGATGTTTTGGTGACCTTAAGAACGGCCATTGCACATGTTCAGTTTGACTGGTAGTATAAATGGATTGCATTTTTGCAGCTCTTTGACTTCCTTGCTATTTCCTGCACAAAAACCCAATCCATACAGAAACTGTTCTTTTGGTGTTATCAAACACAAACAGAGAGTTTAGGAGTGAGGCATACCAGGGCAATTCTCAAAAGAATGAGATCCTGCAAAGGTCAGCTTCTCCTGCCCGTCAGTTGTTGACATTTCAGCATTTATTTCAGACGTCGCTGATAATGTTTTCTGAGATAGTGGGGAAGAACTGCTGTGGTGGTATGCAATTATGAGCATAATGAAATGCAAAAATGCAAATAAGGTGATACGTGCCAGTCCTTTGGAGTGCCTTTTGTCAGAATAGCAGGCACCATGAGACTTTGATAGATACCATGTCAGTACTCATTCCTGGAGCTGTGATATCTTTTAAAGAAGCATCTCTAATGTGTTATCACTGGATGCTAATTAGAAGTAACCTTTGAAGATGAAAAATCCAGAGGTCATATTCTGTAAACTCTAAAAACAGCATCGAACTAATTGTGTCAATATAATTTTTCTGCACAAGCCAGCATTACCTTTTTTTTTTTTTTTTTATGCTGTGTTTATCCATCAACACTGTAATATACAGATCAGTGATACTTAGCATCCCTTCTGCTCCATGGATTTTTTCCATGTGGCTATACCATGTTCATTAAAGACTCTGTACTTTTGGGTAAACCATGGAGGTATATTCTTGTATATTTCTTCAAAACTTTAGGCACTCACCAAGGTCTTTATAACTCAGGTTACTACTAGGAGCATTTGACAGATTGGATATGATGAGCTACACACATACTGAGGCTGAAAATCAGAGGAAGACCGATTGCTGTAGCGGAGCAACGAAGCATTGGGGGTAAAATGATTTGGTAGTGTTAAGATGGAATATAAACTACTTTAAATGTTGTGGGTTTTTTTAAATGATGTAGTTGCCTGCAGTAACTGGGACATAACTTTGCTGAACTTGAAGGTGATAGGTTCCCAAAAAGTGCTGTATTTTCAGAGTCAGGTACCATGCCTGGTTTCGGCCCTGGAGCATGATGGTCTGATAATGCTGGTCTTTCAAAGCAGATGCCTTAAATTCAGCATTTGAATCATTCCACTAATTTTGGCATATACAGCTGTACTTACTGGAATGACTCCCTACAAAGGGAGACACTTCAAAAGTTCACTGCTGTTTTGGGGCCAGTATTCCAGGCCATGAGAGAATCAGGCTCAGAAGTCTCTGTGATTATTCCACTTTAAAGTATTTGGTACAAATACTCTTTGGTTTCTTTGGCAGTTTAAGTGAGCATGACCTAGAAATATTAACTAAAAAGTTGTATTCATGAGTTCTACCTGTTGAGGAGCAGGACTCAGGTATGTGATATGCTGAGATTTTCTCTGACTTCAGCCAGCTTGTTTTGCTATTGCAAATTCAAACCACATTCAAATGTAAGATGCAGAGCAGGACAGCAGGTAAATGTGAAATAGAAAACAAAAGGAGGAGATACTTTAAAACAGTGGACTGGCTTAATGAGTCTTTACAGCAGTTAGCTCTTGTAATTCTCCTAGAATCAGGGATGAATCAGTTCCTGAGATGATTTCTTCAAAAATTGTTTCTGTTGCCAAATGTTCATGTGAAACTGAGTAGAAAATTCCAAAGGCAGAGTTATTCAACAGACACTGAAAAAGGGGGCATGTTGAGTTTAATTGCACAGAATAGCTACAGCTGTCAATACTTTATTCTCCTTTGCAGCACCTAATGTATTCAGATTTTAAGTTTTTGACATGGAAACCTTAAAAAAATTAGAATAATTTATCTGTTTGTGGGTTGTTTTGCATAGAATACATTTTGGCTTTGATGTTATTCCACTAGGGAACTGGTTGCCAATCCCTGTGTAGTTTTTTTTTCCAAAACTTTTAATGTGGTTTTCTTTTATGATGCTCTTTCAGATATAAAGCTACTGTACTTTGGCTACCAACTTAATCAATCCTCATTATAATTATACTCAGCATATTATCAACTTTGTGTTGCACTCAGTATTACTTGCCTCTGGGGAATGATGCTAATAAGAATACGAAAGAGAGCTCAGACAAAACTTGTGTCTCTCTCACGTTTCTTGCAGATTTAATTTTTAGAGGGCTATCTCTGTCACATTTGAAGCAGAAGATGTTGCATTCTGAAAGCTCCTTTCTTGCTCTGTCTTTTGGATTTGTCTCTGATGGGTTCTAGTCATCAGCTAAGGCTCCCACATGCTATCATAATGAAAGTGATAATAACTTTTAGTCTTACTGGAAGACTGTTTTGCCTCTGTCAGAGAAGCTTGGCTGTGATATAAAATCTCTATTATGCAAGGACTCATGAGATGGATTAAAGCAATGAATGTATGCTTGCCACTTTAGTCCTATTTTCTACAGTGTGTCAGTAATTTAGCTTATAGGACTAGTAAACTAAAAAGATATGGGGTGAAATCCTTACTGAATTCCATGGCAAAAATCCATTCACTGCCCACGTTTGCAAAGCTTATTTACAGCTGCCTGAACAAACATTATGGAATTCAGCTGGGTTTACTTCCATACCTTCCGGTATCCCATTTCCCTACCAAATTACAATCCTCATGTGGTAATCCTCATAAATAAGACTTGACCTGACTGCTCTGTGTTATGGTCCAGGGAAAGATACTATGAACCAGGGCATTCTTGTGTTGGATCTGTGTCTCATCACTGTTTATTTCTAAATATGCCAGTTCAGTTCTGCTGCTGGGTATAGAGACACAAAGTCCAGCCTGTGCCTCATTCTGCCAGTTTTATTTATCCAGAAAAAACATGAGCATCTGCCAGGACTGGGTTCAACAAGGAGTGATTCAGTTAGGGAATTCACTGCATTTATTTGTGGCTTAATGACATCGTGGCAAGTGAAATTAATGTTTAACCTTAATTCAAGACCTAAGAACTAGGTGAACGTTTTGGGTGGAGACACACTCTTACCAAAACACACAAAGAAGTCCCACAAGGGTGCATTGCCTGTCTTCTTTGGTCTAGTAGTCTGTTTGTACAGATTTCCTCACAACTATGAGAAGGCTGCTGCTGACTGTTTTCCAGTAAAACAGATTCCAGCCTGAGTTGAGATCTAAAACTCAGTGATTTGACATTTTTACATGACAAATAATTTGAAGGAAAGCTCTGCACAAATCGCAAATGGTTTGTCTTCTTCAGAAAGGGTAGGAATACTATGATTCATTTTCCTTGGTTACCACTGAAGCTTACAGGTGTTTTTCTCATGCTGCTGCTGCTAGGATATGATAGACAGGAAATGGAGAGGCAAAGTTGGGCACCACCTACTCCCAGATATAAATTATAGAGCCTTGTTGAGCCTGACCTTGAATATCTCCAAGGATGGGGCCTCAACTACCTCCCTGGGCAACCTGTTCCAGTGTTCCACCACTCTCACAGTAAAGAACTTCCTCTTAACATCCAACCTAAATCTACTTTTTCTCTAATTTTAAACCATTGCTCCTCATCCTGTCACTGCAGGCCTTTGTAAATAGTCCCTCTGCAGCTTTCCTGTAAACCCCCCTTCAGGTACTGGAAGGCTGCTATTAGGTCTCCTCAGAGCCCCACAATTTCTAGAGTGAAGACCCTCTTTCTGCTTCGAGAAAGGTGTCTTCTGCTTGATGTCAACAGTTCTGGTGCTGTCTAGGCCATACCATAGTCAAAGGACCCAAATTTGTGGTGATGGTGATGATGCCAGCCACAGAGAAGTGTATGAATGGACTGGATTCAATTGCTCATTCCAGTGTCTCTGCCTGTGACTGGAAGAACAGAAGAAAAGATGATCTGTGCCCCCAAATCTTTCACCACTCGTCCCAAGGTCCTAAAGTTTCTTTTAATTACTCTTGGACTAACAGTCATTACTTCCTCTCTACCTACATGGAAAATCAGTAATGTGTAATAGTCCAAGGACTGCACCAGGCTAGGAAGTTTCCTGGTGATGTCCCTAACCCAGACTCCAGGAAGATGGCAAACTGCCCTGTGAGAAGGGAGCCTGACATGTTGGAGCCTCTGTTCCCCTCAGAAGGGAGTCAACTATGTCTATAACCCTTCTTTTTTCTTCTTGTGGATGATGTTGTGATAGGGGTGGTAGGCTTTTCTAGGTGGGGACATACCTCTGGTGTAGGCTGCCCATCATCCACATCTTCATTTGGCTGGTCTTTCCCAACTAGAGCCTCATACCTGTTCTTTAGTGGCACCTGGTGGGGTGAGATGGCAAGGAAGGAAGTCATCTACTGCCTCGACCATGAACTAGCGTTCATTCGTTGCCCTCATCCAGATTACTGCCTTTGGTCTTTTCAAGGGCAGGATACAGGGGCTCTCTGATCCTGAGTACTATCAGATGGGTGCCCCCATTTCTGTTTCAGGGAGGGCAGAGCCTGGCTCCATCAGTCTGTCTACTGTTCCGCCTCTTTTCTACTCCTCCACCTTTCAACCTCCTGGTACAGCTCTGTCACAAGGCTGAGCAGATCATGCATCTGTTCTCAGTGGTTGCAGCAGTTCTCAGAACTGCCACTTGTTGCCAGTGCAAGGCTCTGGCACTCCTTGCAGCCTATGACCTGGACAGATGCATGTTTGTGTGGGACCTCTGACTGGGTCCTCTGCAATCTGACCTCACACCCTTAAGAGGGTTGCTGGAGTGTGTTTGGGGGAGAGTTGCTGGTTGTGGTTTGGTTGGTTGGTTGGTTGGTTGGTTTGTCTTGTGTGGTTTTGTTTTATTTTATTTTTGTTAGGTGGGTTTTTTTGTGGGATTGGGTTTTTTTGTGGGATTTGGTTTTTTTTGCTCATAGACAGATGTGTGACTCCATTGTTTCTGTGTGGAGGTAACTTTCTGGCGATTATTACATATGTTTTTCCCAATGTCTAATTGCTTCCTTCACTATGTACTTTCAATTAACACTTTGGCTGTTGTAACAGCTATAAAAATATAAGCTTTTCAAGCTGTCCCTTTTGTTTGTGCTCACAATTCCCCATTTTGCTGTAAGCTTCATGTATACTCTGTTCTACAGTAAGACGAAAGAAATGTCCTGCTGGCTCTCCTGGTGTTGATGCTGGTTGTAATGGAGTTGTGAGCACCTGTGTGTACATGTACTGGCAGTGACCTGTGCTTCTGGTGCCAGGTGTTTCTACCCTTTGGTTTAGGCTATTAGAGGATGCTGTAATTACAGTAAGCTTTTGCATCCCAATAAACATTAGGTTATGCACTAATTAGTTTCAGGCACCCCATGGAGGGAGATACCCTTCTGTGCACTGTGAACAGTGACATCCAGGGGTGGTGGTGGCTGTAGGGGTGCAAAAGGATCAGCTCTTGGAAGACTGCTTCCTTACTGGTTCCCCTGCCTTATGCTTGAGAGGGAAAGAGAATACATCCTAGTCCATCCAGTTCAGATGTGGCCTGTCTGACCCAGCTAATCCTGCTGGCACTGTGTGAATTCCTACCTCTGGATTCTCCAGTGTAAGCAGCCAATTTATAGTCCCTTCTTCCACTGATGGGGGAAGCAGCTCTCTGTGCCCTTTTTGCCCCACTCATAAAAGTCTGGACTTAATTTGGCCCATGTGAATTAGGTCTGTAAAAACAAAAGGCAGGTGATGATTGCAACACCAGGCTGACTGAATAATAAGCTCTATTCTTTTTTCCTCATTTTTACATTTTTTTCTTTCTTAAATATGTTAATGTGATACAGTGAGTCCAAAATAAAACTTCATTAATGAAGGAAAAATAAAGCGACTCATGAACTGCATGCCACAGCCATGCATGTGACACTCCTCCACTTTATTAGCCTGCTGCTGTACCTCGCCAGTGATCTCAGCCTGCTGAGCTGGGCTGCCCATTTGTTCCCTGGGATGGGAGGGTAATTAGTTCTCCATGCTGGCTGTGTCCTGGGCCTCTCCTGAGCAGAAGCTGACAGCCACGTGTAGCATTGTGATGTGGAATACTGGTCATTAGGGACAGAGCTGAGATTACCTATCTTATTTCCTTTCTGACCTTAGGTCAGAACTGAAGCACAGTCCCTGAGGTGAAGGGCATTTGCTTTGTACCTAACACTACCGTGCTAACTAGCTCCCTCAGAGCTGGCACTTTAGGGAGACAGCAAATCTAAAATAAACCTTGTAACTAACATGAGTAATGTGAATGAAATGGCCCTCTCTGTATAGAAGCACACTTTGTCATTTATGATGTTACCAGGGAGGCAATGCAAGACTTTAGTAAGTTTGTTTTGACATTTCTTGCATCAGCTGTATCCTCAAGTCCAAATTCCTCATGGTGTAATTCCAAATGGGAATAAAAAAATAATAAAAACAAACAAACAAACAGACCCAAACATGTGGAAAAGTCAACTAATTCCTAATTTCTGGTGTAAAATGACTACAATGGGCAGGAAATCCTGGAGTGTTACTGAGTTAGGATTCTATGGGTGTGGGGAAAGAGTGCTGTGGAGTAGGATTCCTGGTGATAATATTAGTGTGCTAAGGCTTTATCACTAACATGCAAGATCACTAACTCCTACCTGAAGAGGTCTTCCCATGCCAAACAGAAGGGAATAGGAAGGCTGTACATGGAGCAAAGAGATGGGGTAAGAAAGGAAAAGAGAAAAGACATTAAGTCAGGGCTCTGGAAACAGTGACACAGAGTTGTACCAAGCTTAGACTGAAGTAAGAGAGCTCCTCTGTAATAGGTCTCTCTTGGCTGCCTTTAGAACTTGTGGGACCCAAGGAAGTCCTAACTCTACCATTATTAGTGATATACAGCAGCAGTTAGAGCTCTTAATAATCTGACTCTAATTTTAGTATTTCAGAATTAAAGAATGGCAAGGAATCATCTTTCCCCCCCTCCTTTTTTTTTATTGTTCTATTATCTACAGAAGTGCTATATTCTCAGTATGGCAGAAACATGCATAAATAAATTTAAGATTACCTCTTAAAACTCCTTGAGCTATAATTAAAACCATGCTTGTTTTATTGAAATTTACATTGAGCAAATCTTTTATACAACACAAGGTTTTTATCTTTTTATCTATAGAATTTATCTAATGCAATGTACTTGATTAGCAGCATTAGTTTAAATTCTTCATGGTATTCACTGATTTCATAGTAGTGACTATTTTGTCACAATTCAGTATGTTATTTTACAACTGGCTTCTACCACTGCTGGTAAGTAACTATGTGATATATAACTTGCAAGCAGTCCTGCTGTTTGTTACTGGCAATTAATTTCTCTGCTGCCTTTCTTCCATTCAGGCCAGGCCTTTATGTTCTAAATCCAGCTATTCTAATACTCCCCACTTCTGCTGTGTAGAAAAGACTCAGACTGACAGATTATCGCAGGGCAGTTAAGCATGTAATTGCTCAAATGAGTTAAAATCCCTTCAAATATCTGTCTTTGTACCTCATCACACCACTTCATGGACTCAAATATTTGACAATTGATGAAGATAAACTAAAAGGATCTTCATTAGCTACCAACCACCGTGACAAGCTTCTTTCAGCTAAAGTCTGGTGAAGTTTGGGACTTATTATCTACTTAAAAACTGCAGGAAAGCAGAAAAAGACTTCAGTGTACTTTAGACTAGAGAAAACTAGAAGCTTACATGGTAGCTGGGGTCAAACAAAATTGTGGTTAGCTAATCTAGAGCTGTGCTTGTTACAAATATGCTGTAAAATACCCACGGAATCTCACAGGATAAAAACATAAAGGAAATATTTCAAGCTTCTGATAGCAGCACTCACGACAGCCTCCCAGCTAATGGTAAATACAGTGATCTTATTCATTACCATGTAAATGTGCATCAGAAATCCGTTTGTCAAATAATGTGTGTGTGTCCCTTTTTTTTTTTTTTTAATTGCATTGCAGTTTCACTGCTGGGAATAAAAACTTTGACTTTTACAGCCACCTTGTTTTCAGGTGCTGTTTCTGGGGATGCCGAACATCACAGCACCTAACAAAACTCAAGGCAGAGTAGGCTGGGCAGAATGTGTGCTCACATGCAATGTATCTGATGATGCCTCAAGTCATCCTACATTTTGACCACCCCATGGTGACTAGGATTTTTATGATCAGCTGATCAGCCTGTTGAAGAGGACTGTTGAACCAATGCCAGGATTATTGGGTGAAATCATAGCTACGTGGAGTAAGAGGGGGCTAGTGTGTTGTTTATCAGGGAAAAATGCTGTGTGTATGTCTTTGTATGCCTCCCTATACATGTACATGGAATACACATGCTTTATTTTCACTGTTCTGCACAGCAAAGAGCAAGTTTTGTAAGTATAAAAGAAAGATTTATACCACTTGTAGAAAGGTAGATAATCTAACATAAGGTGAAGTGGCATGAGCAGACAATACTCTGCTTAGTGTAAAGTCTGCTGAGATGAAGCTGCAGTTCAGGATTTTGATGGACAGGTGGGATTTGCACCAGTTCAGTACCTTCCATCTCAGAAGTGGCAGTGTTTTCAGATAACTCTGCAGTGTTCAGCCACAGCTGCATAGAGGAGACAGTAGTTCAGTTTAAGAGAGCAACTCTGTGTGTGTAGCAGGTTTTAAGACATTGTGCGCTGTGTAATCAGACCCATACAGCAGAGTACAAAGCCATGGGATCCTGGTGTAAAGCAGAAACAGTAAGGATGATTTTCTTGAGACTCTTAGAAAAATGCATTATGCTCCTATATTCTATAGCATACCTCCTACAAATTTGTTTAATCATAACAGGTATTTTCTGGTGAGGTTATGGCTTTTTGTCTTCAGAATACTATTTTAATGAAGGTAAATTTGGACTGTGCAGTCTCACAGATGAGGCACAGGCTGCAGATGATTGTGTAATCTACTCCTGGTATGAATCAGGTTGAAGAATCTTTATAAAACATGACTGGCTTTCAAGAAAAATGAGCAGAAATGTTTGTACAGGACTGCTGGCATTCCATGGCGTCATTCCTCAGGGGTGTCCCTGCGCTGGCATGGGCTGCTCATTGCCTGCAGTCCCTCATGGCTCTGCTCTACACAGCAGGGCCTCCATAGGCAGTTGTCCTCTCAGAGGTGCCTCTTCAGGCTTTGAGTACCTCTGTCTGTGTCCCCAAACGTCTTCCCTTCCCTGAATCTCCCTCGGTTTCTCCACAAGCGCCTCCTCCTCTGTTTCCTCCTGTGTCCTCTCAGCTGTGTCCCCCTGCTTCCCCCTCGCCCTGCTCTTCGCCGGTGCTGGGTGTTGCCATGCTGCACACCAGGTGCCTCCTGATTGGCTGCAGGGTGCGCCCAGTCTTCCCGCTCAGGACAGGCCAGAACCGGCTCAGGGCGGAGTGCGCTGCTGTGCCACCCTGGCGCCTCGTGACCGAAGCCCTGCCCTTCATACTCATTACAGCTCTCCAACTCTGTGAGACTTGGATATTTTTATATCATTAGAACGTGTGGAAGCTTCTTGTACTGAGTATGTAAAGTTTAAAATGGTTTCTGCAGTCAGAAGACTTGGGACAGGACACCTCCAGCGGCGCTCTGGTTCCGATGCGACAAGGTAGCTCTGACAGACTTTGCTGCTGCTTCTGTGGCTGCTGCTGCTCCTGCTGCTGCTGCTGCTGCTGCTAGCTTATGGCCCTTAGCTGCAGGAGAATATGGGACTTGTTGCATTTTTACCTACCATTTGAAATTAAATACAGTGTGTCACTTTCCATATCACATCCTGGCCTGCATCAGGAATAGTGTGGCCAGCAGGAGCAGGGAGGTCATTGTACCCCTGTACACAGCACTGGTTAGGCCACACCTTGAGTACTGTGTCCAGTTCTGGGCCCCTCAGTTTAGGAAAGATGTTGAATTGCTGGAGCATGTCCAGAGAAGGGCAACGAGGCTGGTGAGAGGCCTTGAACACAAGCCCTATGAGGAGAGGCTGAGGGAGCTGAGACTGTTTAGCCTGGAGAAGAGGAGGCCCAGGGGTGACCTCATTGCTGTCTACAACTACCTGAAGGGAGGTTGTAGCCAGGAGGGGGTTGGTCTCTTCTCCCAGGCAACCAGCACCAGAACAAGAGGACACAGTCTCAAGCTGCGCCAGGGGAGGTTTAGGCTGGAGGTGAGGAGAAAGTTCTTCACAGAGAGAGTGGTTGGCCATTGGAATGTGCTGCCCAGGGAGGTGGTGGAGTCACCATCCCTGGAGGTGTTCAAGAAGGGATTGGACGTGGCACTTGGTGCCATGGTTTAGATAGTCATGAGGTTTAGGGTGACAGGTTGGACTCGATGATCTTTGAGGTCTCTTCCAGCCTTCTTGATTCTATGATTCTATTCTATGATTCTATGATATGTGATTCAAGGAATCTGATGCTTAAAAACTTATCTTTTTTTTTGTCCTTTCAGGCACTGGACATTCTCCCACAGTCATATTCAGCACATTTTGAAAAGCAGACAAACAAACCTAAAATGAAATAACTTTTGATTTTTTTTCCTTAGATCCTGTCATATGCTGATGATCTGAATGACCAATGCAAAATCCTCCACACATTTGATTTCCTTGCTCTGAGATGAAGCTTGAAGTGTTCTGCAGAGGAAGAACTGTACTTGACTCCCTCTGCTCATAGTAAGTTGAACTTCAAGCTTGCTATTGAAGTTAATCACACTTTCTCTCATGAGTAAAAATGTTTTTAACATGAAACAATTCTCCACCGAGGTTTGACAAACTATATTTTAGTTGTAATTGATTTATACCAAAAGATAAAATGAGTTAATTAGGGCATGCTATCAGAATTAGTGGCAAGGGAAATACTCTACACAGCTGGCAGGTAGGGGGTAGGAGATGAGAGATTTTGAAAGCGAAGAGGACACTGGCATCTTTAACCTCCTAGTGCTGAGCTGAATAATGAAAATATTCTAACTCTGTCTTTTGCACAGATTGAGTGTGTGGATTTTCTGTAGTATGAGTCTAGGGGGAGATTGAATGCAGTCCAGAGAGACTTAATTCAATCTCTTGCTGGTACTCCTTTGTATGACATGGATAGTAGGTTTTTGGGTCTTTTTTTATAGTTCCATCAACAACATAAAAAACTCTTTCTTTGGTCTCAGAGTTTCTGGTTGGTGTACAGTTAGTTTCTGGTTCTGTAAAACTGCCAAGCTGGGCAGGTACTATCCAATATGAGTAAGGTTTTTAAAACTCAGTCCCTTAGTTATTGGTAAAGTTTCTGGTCATATTAAAAAGTTCCATTTCAAGCTGTTGTAAGCAGGTGTCACTTTATGCTGCTTGGCAGTGGTGTGCAGTGTGTCGTTATTACGGTTGTAATTTGCTCATGGAAAGCTTAGCAAAAATCCAGTTATCATGGTGGAGGCATTACAAGGGGTTATCTCGTTATCATCAAAAATGTGTCTTGTGCAGGCTTGTCATTGTGGAGACCTAAGTCATGGAATGTGCTAAAAATTAGATGTGTTTGGCTCATGTACATAAGTCGGGGGATGTGCTGTGTGGGTAGGGCTGCGTCAGCAATCTAAGGTAAACCTTTTTTCCAATTTGAGCCTAACAATAATTGCAGTTGTGTGAAGTGACATACAAGTGTGTTGTACAAAATGATTCTTTGTTTATCTGGAAAAAACTTTTGTTCCAGTTTTATGTGAAATTATTTTTGAGGTGGGTTGAGGGTTTAACAATTACAGCTCTTCTTCTGGTGTCAGAACATTCAAAACACAGGAAGTTGTATAATATTTAAGCCAAATTTAATTCTATCCCTTGAAGATTTGAGCCTGGAAAGACTGCAATTTAGAATGTCAGTTCCTGTCTGATACCACTTCTTCTATGAGATAGCTTCAGGAGATGCTACACTTCTGTGTATTCAGACTGTATTTAACAGTCCCTGAGAAAGCACTGTTCTCCTCATAGAGCTCCTGCACATAATTTGTGTAGATATAGTTGCATATTCTGGTTTAACATTACAAGGCCGAAATCTGATGTGGAAGAGCTAAGGAAGTTATATGTATCTCTTCAGGGATGATGAGATGGTCTCATTTACTCTCCTTATGAGACTCTGTCATAAAGGTGTTAGCCATGCCAACATGATAGGTTTGTCATTATGTTCTTACATGACTCAGCTAATTCATGTCCTGCTATTGTAATATCTGAGATAAAGTAATTACTTACGAAAGTGGCTATCAGTGTAGTCCATAAAATGTTGTGGTGATATTTCCATACGTGAAGAAATCACTGTCCTTGGGAATGGTTGGTAATCTATAAACATTAACTTTGCAAACGAATCTGGGGTATTTGCATGTTTCCGCTTGTGGCTGGTTGCCTCAAAACACTGTAGCACTAGGCCAACTCCTTAATTTGGTACATTGTTAGAAGGAATATTTTCTTAAAATTACAGATTCTTTCTAATCACAGGCATTTGAATTAGGAAATACACGGGACAAGAACAGAGAAGGAATTTTATCAAAATTCAGTGCAGTCCTCTGCATTTCACCTTTGTCCTTCTCATCCCTTTGTGGAGTCCTTTCCCCTGTTACTGTTCTCCTCCTGCATGACAGGTGAGGTCGGATGTGAGACAGTCAATAAAGTTTCTCATGTATTTTTCAAAGAACAGCAGTCAATTAACCTTGAGAGAGTTGAACATTCTTTTGTCTATAATAGGCCAATGCATTAACCGCAGCCAGGCTACGAGTACCTATGGAAAGAGCTTAAGTCGCTCACATGCAAATAGCTCCCACTGTCCTCTTCCTATTTTAAAAAACACCCTTAAAAATGTACTATTTTTACCAAACAATGCTTAAATTTGTAGCAGAATTTCTTCCAGTGTGGCAGGGCATCTGTTTCAATAGCATCATATTGAACTGATTTCTTTTGAGCATGAAGACAGAGTCATTGATCTGGGCATGTCTAAACTAAACTTGGTCAAAGATGTAGCAAGAAAAATTGTCAGTGGAAGTAGGCTGGATAATCATGCAAAATAAAGCTCATTAATACTTGCAGTGACACAGCCAAATTTAAGGTTCTCAGATTTTAGTAAGAGCAAGTCAAACAGCTTTTCAATTCAAAACCTGGTAAAAGCGGTGGTACCTCCAAGGCAGGGAGGTATCTCTGCCTGGGTAGCTCTGGGAGAAGTGTCCCTAACCTCAGACTTTGCAGTTTGAAAATCTTTCAGTCTGCACATAGTGTAGTCAACTCAGAAGTGTCCATACTTGTTTTTTTTTTTTCTGGTTGTAGTTGTAGCAGTCACATTTAAATAATAGTATAGGTGTTAAAGCAACAAATTATGCGTTTGCAGGGAAGAAGTTGCTATTATTATGACTTAATTTTCCTCAAATCAAAGATCCAGAGAACATCAGAGTAGGGTATGTTGATTTTTTAGGAAATATTCTTCTCAGGTGAGAAGACTTGGCTGTATGTATGTAAAAGGCATTTTACATGCAGAAAGGATCACACAAAAGTAGCAGAATGGAAATTACTTTTTCATATCTGTTGGAAAGAAACCCCTGTAGACGTTGATATCCTTTCAAGGACTCATCTTCACCTTCTATAAGGACTGCACTCATCTGGTTATTTTAAATTGGTTGCAAAACACAATTATACATAAAGAAACACAGTAAGGATCTCTATCAAATGCACTAGAGCAGTAAATACTGTTTTCAATTAAACATTAATCTAAAGGATATTATTTCACTGCTCAAGACCTCTCTGAATTTTTTAATTTTTTTTTTAACAAACATGTTTTAATTACATAGTTTCATTTGCTGGCTCTGAAAGTTTGTCCTTTTAATGAAGCAGATATTTAAAAATTACTCACTATAGTTACTTGCAGAAGGCCTCATCCTGAATTTCATTAAGCACATAAAAATCCCTTTGAAGTGTTCTTTTTCAGTGAAAACATTATCAGGCCCAGAGTTGGTATGCTACTGAAAAAGGGTGTGGGTCAAAGTCTCACACTGGGCAAATCAGTACATCTCTGTTGATTTAAATGAAGTTGTGTTAATTTACTTCAAATGGGACTTGGAGCAACACTTTTAACATCTAAAGATGTAGTATAAGATTGCTAAAAATTTTATGGGCATACAAACATCTATTTTTCAGTGTCTGAATTTTGGTTCAGATAAGATATTCATGACATGTTGGGTAGGCTTCTGGCATTCTGGAATCACTTTCCTCACAGTGTATCTACATTGCTGCAGTACTAATTATACTGTATTTTTTAGAGTTGATTAAACAGTTAGCCAGTAATGAGATTCAACTGTAAACTACTGCAGGAAAAGCCAGGTAATTAGAACTCTGTTCTCACCTCAGTTCAACAACATGAGCAAACACCCCTTTTCTACAGGTCACTTTGGGGTAGCACTAAGCACTACACTGATATTTGCATATGTGGTTTGCATGATGTTGATGCTGCACTGCCTGGATTTGCATGCAAAGCAGCAGTTGTTTTTAATTTTCAGGAGGCATTTAATTTTTAAATTTCCTTGTTGGTCAAATCTTAAATTAACATGACTGGCATTTATATGGCAGGTAATCCATATGCACACTGACTTTGTCAATAGTAAAGAGTAATCAATAATCACTAAATTTGATAGTAGTAGCTTCTTGGGTCCTCATAGTGAGAGAAGTTAACACTGATTCCCTAAAAGATGATTTTCTGTCTTTGTTCTTGATGGAGAAGAGAAGTTAGTGAGACAGATAAGAATTTCTCAGATTCATGCCTCCTAGATTTATTTTTCTGGGTTTTTTTTGGTTGGTTGGTTGGTTGGTTTTGCTTTGTTTCATGTTTGGGTTTTTTTCTCCTCAAATTGCTCAGGAATGAGGGCTGTTCAAATGTGCAGTTGTAGCATGAATAAATTGATCACTTTAAGAATCTTATCTATTCATGTGCTTGCACATCATCATTTTTAGACCACGACCCAAGTCTCCAGACCCACCTGAATTCATCAACCATGTTCATCAGAGGTTCACTATAAGAAGAAGGTAGGGTGGGAATGGCATTAGTTTACTTGTTACTCAAATGTATAAATAAAATGGCTGAAATGGAGGTATTTTGTCCTTGAAACAGTTGCTTCTTCCTGTTTATGTTTGAGAAACATTGTTGTAAGTAGTGTTGGGTTTTCCAAACATCTCTGGAATAGGTATCCTAATTCCACTAGAAATCAATAGACTCTGTATGCCTAAACCCCTTGGAGTCTGAAAACTCCACTTGTAGGACACAACACCAGTGGTTGGAACAGCTCAAGGCTATTTTTCTCATTTGTTAGAAGGACCATCAAGATTTCTTTGATGTTTTCCTGAGAACAAGTTCCTGGTGTTCTTGAAGGTGTAACTTATTCTGCTTGTTTAGAAGGCAGAACACAGCCCCACACAGTGTAGTTTAACCATCACAGCATGTAACTTGTACAGTAGCTATCTCTAAACCTATAGTTGATAGTTGTAGCACCTTCACCATAATCCCGTAATGTCCAGCCACTTTGGGTTTGTAATCATTTCTGTCTCTGCTTGTTTCATCATAGAGGATTATGACCTCAGGAGCGCTACTGCTCCACATAAAGATTACTAAGATAAAATTGAAGCATGTAAGAAACTTGCTAAATGTTGTCAGGGTTTATAATTTAAAACTGCTATGTTAGTAGATGTTGGAATAACACAAAAGGTAACTCGTGCAAAGATTTTAACCTCTGGCCCCCTCTATACCAATTAAAGTATAATGTATAATGAAATTTTAATCTCATATAATTAAACACAGTATTAATTTAGTAAAGCTAGAAAGGCTTTTTAACCTGTATTAATCTTCCTTTTTGAAGAAAATAAGTGTTTCTTGCAAGCTGCATTGTTTCTTTTTAATCAAAGGAAAGAATTAAATTTTTTTGTTTATATAAGGTCATAAAATATATTTCTCAATGTCTTTTCTCTCACGTTAAATATCAAAAGCAAGTTGTTTGGGTTTTTTCTTATTAAAAAAAGTATTGTTGAGTATTGTAGTTTCCTCAGGGTAAGGTAATAGACTATACAGACTTAATTAATCAAGACTATATTTATACTGCAAAATGTTTAATATAGCATTAAATCCTTTACTTCTTCTTTGCCATGTGTGTCGGTGTGAGCTGAAATTCCCCCCCCCCCCACCGACAATAACCAGGCTAGCTCAGTCTGGAAGCAAATGAAGGCTGTATTTACAAGCAGAGTCTAAAATCTACGATGAAATGCAATGAATATGTACAAATATACAAAATTCACAGCACTTACAAATATATACAATCAACAGAAAAGCACAACTGATCTCCCTTTGCTTCCCCTCAAGGGGACCCTCCCAAAGGGGCCTCTCTCTCTCTCAGGAGCTTCCCCTCAGACCCCCCTGGACAGAGAAGCAGAGTTTGTTAATCAGAAAGTTGTTAACTTAGCTGCCAAGGTCAGTACGTGTTATCTTCAGCCAGAAGAGAAGAAGAAACAGCAGCCAGACAGCCCAGCAACTGCCCCCACTGCAGAACGCAGAATGTGCAGAATGCCTACTTTGTTTTGGGTAATAGTTCTTAAACATTTCTATCTATCCAATGGAAGTGTTTAGAACAATCGTTATTTTGCTTTCTTACACCCAATAGTGACTTATTTACATTCTTTCACTTTCTTTGTTCTGAACTTTGAAAGGAAAAATTAAAAAGACAGTTTCAAACCATCACAGTCCACCCCTTCTGAACAATTCCATTGGCTGCTACTATCATTTATCTAATCTAAAATATCTACAACACTAGGTGAATAAAGACCATAGTCCATTCCGGCTATCTCAGATGTAGATGATTCAAAAGAGTCAAATCACAGGAAAAACAGCAAACAGCTTGTTTCCTCGCAGATGGAGCGAAGAAAGGAACAGGGACTCTCAGGTGACTCAGGGCTCTCAGGGTTCGTGCACCGTAGATCTCATGAACTCTCCTCTTGGGCGCGATGCTGTATCTGCGCAACACTCTGAATTTAACCTCTCTCAGCCAAAGTTAGATTTCTTTGTGGAATACACTGAATTTCACCATTTTCTTGCATCACCCAATAGGTGTGACCAGGACCTTCAGCAGAAACCACCCCTCGGACAGGTTTGGCCTCTCCTGAAGGAGAAAATACCCAAACAGTTTTGCCTAACAGATTCTTTTCTCTGATAACAGGAACTCTATCACCTTCCTCCTTTCGCAACAAATCTGATTGGGCAGGTCCAGCTCGATTCACTGAACCTCTACTATTCACTAACCAGGTTGCTTGTGCTAAATGTTTCTCCCAGTTTTTCAAAGATCCACCCCCCATGGCTTTGAGAGTGGTTTTCAGCAAACCGTTGTAGCGTTCGATCTTCCCTGCAGCTGGTGCATAGTAGGGAATGTGGAATATCCACTCGATGCCGTGCTCTTTGGCCCAGTTTTTTACAAGATTGTTCTTGAAATGAGTTCCTTGTCTGACTCAATCCTCTCTGGAGTTCCGTGTCTCCACAGGATTTGTCTTTCCAGACCAAGAATGGTGTTACATGCAGTTGCATGAGGAACTGGATAAGTTTCCAGCCATCCAGTGCTTGCCTCTACCATAGTCAGCACATACTGCTTACCAGATGGAGAACGAGGTAGAGTGATGTAGTCAATCTGCCAGGCTTCACCATACTTGTACTTGGACCATCGGTCACCGTACCACAAGGGCTTGATTCGCTTTGCCTGCTTAATAGCAGCACAAATGTCACAGTCATGGATGACTTGTGTGATAGCATCCATGGAAATGTCAATGGATCTGTCACGAGCCCATCGGTAGGTTGCATCTCTGCCTTGATGTCCTGACGAGTCATGGGCCCACCGAGCTAAGAACAGCTCACCTCGGTGTTTCCAGTCAAGATCAGGATCAGGATCAGAGTTTGTGTCCACCTGGGAAACTCTTGCAGCTAGATCTGCCTGATGGTTGTGTTGTTGTTCCTCAGTAGCTTTGCTCTTAGGAATGTGAGCATCGATGTGTCTCACTTTCACTGGGATTCTCTCAATGCGAGCAGCAATGTCTTGCCACAGATCTGCAGCCCAGATTGGCTTTCCTTTCCTCTGCCAGCCATTCTTCTTCCAGTCTTTCAGCCAACCCCACAAGGCATTGGCTACCATCCACGAGTCGGTGTAGAGATAAAGCTTTGGCCATCTCTCACGTTCAGCTATGTTAAGAGCTAGCTGGACAGCTTTTACCTCTGCGAATTGACTGGATTCTCCTTCTCCATCTCTCGCTTCTGCAACTCTGCGCGTTGGGCTCCACACTGCAGATTTCCATCTCCGCTTGTTCCCAACAAGACGACAGGAACCGTCTGTGAACAAAGCATATCTCTTTTCATCATCAGACAGATCACTGTAAGGAGGAGCTTCCTCAGCGCGAGTTACTCTCTCCTCTGGAGGTTTAGCACAGCTTGTGCCTTCTGGCCAGTTTGTGATCACCTCCACCAAACCAGGCCTTTCGAGATTTCCCATTCGAGCTCTCTGTGTTATCAGAGCCATCCACTTAGACCAGGTAGCATCTGTTGCATGATGTGGTGAAGAACCTTTGCCTTTGAACATCCAATTCAGAACTGGCAATCTAGGAGCTAGAAGAAGTTGTGACTCAGTTCCAATCACTTCAGAAGCAGCTTTCACTCCTTCATAAGCAGCTAAAATCTCTTTCTCTGTTGGAGTGTAGTTTGCCTCTGAGCCTCTGTAGCCACGACCCCAGAAACCAAGAGGACGTCCTCGTGTCTCCCCTGGAGCTCTTTGCCATAAGCACCAGGTTGGACCATTGTCACTCGCGGCCGTGTACAGAATGTTCTTAATGTCTGGACCAGCTCGGACAGGTCCCAGACCCATCGCTTGGACTACCTCTCGCTTGATCTGGTCAAAGGCTGCTTGTTGCTCAGGACCCCATTGGAAACTGTTTCTCTTTCGAGTCACATCATATAGAGGTTTCACAATCTGACTGTATCCAGGAATGTGCAGTCTCCAAAATCCCACTATGCCTAAGAAACGCAGAGTTTCTTTCTTGTTGATGGGATTTGCCATGGTGGAGACTCTGTTTATCACATCCATTGGGATGTGACGGCGACCATCTTGCCACCACACTCCCAGAAACTGGATTTCTCTGGCAGGTCCTTTCACCTTGTCTCGCTTGATAGCCAAACCAGCTTGCAAGAGAATGTCAATGATTTTGTTACCTTTCTCGAAGACTTCTTCAGCAGTCTCACCCAGACGATGATGTCATCGATGAACTGAATGTGTTCTGGAGCTCCACCTTTCTCCAAAGCATCATGGATCACTGCATGGCAGATGGTTGAACTGTGAATCCACCCCTGGGGCAAACGATTGAATGTGTACTGAATGCCTCTCCAGGTGAAAGCAAACTGAGGCCTGCATTCCTCTGCTATGGGAATAGAGAAGAAAGCATTAGCAATGTCTATGGTAGCATACCATTTGGCCTGCTTGGATTCCAGCTCATATTGGAGTTCCATCATGTCTGGTACTGCTGCACTCATGGGTGGAGTTACTTCATTCAAGGCACGGAAATCAACTGTCAGATGCCACTCTCCATTCTGCTTTCTCACAGGCCAGATTGGACTGTTGAAAAGTGAATGAGTTTTGCTGATGACTCTCTGACTCTCCAACTGATGAATCAAGTTTTGAATGGGCACCAAAGAGTCACGGTTGGTTCTGTATTGTCTGTGATGCACAGTTTGAGAAGCAACCGGCAGCTTTACATCCTCTATCTCATGTTGTCCCACAACTGCAGATTCATCTGAAAGCTCAGGTCTAATGGACAACTTCAATTTTCCTCCATCAATTTCTACAGTTGCTATTCCAAAAGCCCATTTGTAACCCTTAGGGTCTTTAAAACGCCCTTCTCTCAGAAAGTCAATTCCCAAAATACAAGGTGCATTAGGACCTGTTACAATAGTATGTTTCTTCCACTGCTTCCCAGTTAAACTTATATCAACCTCTATCTTAAACAACTCTTGAGATCCACCAGTGACTCCCTGAATAGTTATAGATTCTCCCCCTTGATAATTTGATGGTATTATGGTGCACTGAGCTCCTGTGTCAACCAAGGCCCTGTACTTCTGAAATTTTGAAGTGCCAGGCCACTGGATGTACACATCCCAATAGATTCTGTTATCTCCATTATCCCTTACCTCCCCCTGGCGGAAGGCAGGGCACCCCTAATGGTGGGGATTACCTCCACATGTACAGCTGGCACAACGTCCAGCATCAGAATTAGGATCACTGTTGGAGCTATCAGAGTTGTTCTGGGAAACTGAGGAAAGGACAGCTACCCTCCTGGTATTGCTACCTCGGGATCTGCCCCTCTGCAGCTCCCGTAACCTCTTGAAAAGATCAGAAGTTGGTTGACCATCCCATCTGTTCATGTTCTCACCAAACTGATCACGCAGAGTTATCCAGATACTGCCACGTGATTGCCTCTGCTGTCTGTTTTGGTTTGACCTGTTCTGGAATGGACTCCTTGGAGCACGTCTGTTCCTAACAGCTGAAACTTGTATCCATCTGGAGGAAGAGGAATCAGAATCATCCCCCTTCATCAAGTTGGTTATGAAGGTTTTAAATTCCTCCTTCAGCTCTTTCATGCAATTCTTTATTTCTCCAGACAAAGTTTCAATGGCTGAAACCAAAGAAGTACGTGCAAGACTATCCTCCAGTTGCCTCATTTGGTCAGTGAAATGGCCAACAGTGGGAGGCACTCCACCATAATTTCTTGCCACAATCCTGCTTGCCAGAATAGTAGCATAATTAGGAGGAGCAAGCTTAATGAGTTTTTTGGCAAGGCCTGTTCCAACAGGAATTTCATCAGGATTCAGAGTCTTATGATCTCCATATATTATTTCTCTCACAGCAAATTCTCTCAGACGCTTGATTCCCTCAGCTATTGTGGTCCAAGGCTTAGGGTTCCATGGTAAATCATCTCTGCTGGGGTACCTCAGTGAGACTGCCAATAAGAGGCGTGCCCACAGAGAAGCTTTACCAATGCACTTGCCTAGGTGCCTGTCTATGCCAGTATCCTTTGAGAGCATCCCCAACTGAGAGGCCGACTTGTCACCTACCACCAATGCTGGGGCTCCCATATCAAAACACCTGGCTAGCCAAGACAGGACTGGCTCATTATCTCCTCTGATGTAATCCTTCCTCACACGTCTAATTTCCTGTCTGGGTGCATTAGCTGACTGTATGTCATCCTCATCATCATCATCATCATCATCCTGAGGTCGCTGTCCCCATAATCCTATTTTAATCCTCCGTTGAATTTCCTTGAGTTCAGAGGCACTGCCTGCAGTTGCTAATTCAGCAGGGTCTACATCTCCATCATCCATGTGGGGTCTCAAAAGGTCTGCCAGAGTTTTAAGGCTAACCTTCTCTTCCTCACCAGAAGGATCTTTCTTAACAGAGGGACCCTGAGTAGAAGGACCCTCATCTCCATCTGCACCATCTCCTGCAGCATCTGCATCGCCTCCTGCAGCTCCTTTGCGCTTTCTGGTGACAGTGGCAACCAAATTCACTGGTTGAGCTTTCACATTCACAGCAGAGTTGGAAGGAGTAGAGGAATTTTGTGCAGGGTTAGCAGGAGCAGAGGGAGTCTGTGCAGGGTTGGCAGGAGGTGTGCTTTGAGATCCTGCAGCCACTGCTGCGTCCGTCTGGGCAGCAGAGGGAGGAGGAGGAGACTGTGCCTCGTTAATGGCGTCTGCCTGCACAGCTATGTCTGTCTGCGCAACCATTTCTCTCTGTGTAACTATGTCTGCCTGCACAACCATTTCTCTCTGAGTAACTATGTCTGTCTGCACATCCATTTCTCTCTGCGCAACTGTGTCTGTTTGTGTACCCCTGTCTGCCCGTGTACCCCTCTCTGCCTGTGTAATCGAGTCTGTCTGTGTCGCCGAGTCTGTCTGTGTCACTATGTCTGCCTGTGTACCCGAGTCTGTTATCTCAGATTCTGGCAAAGGTCCCGCAGCTACTGCTGCTGGCTCTGAGTCAAAAGTATCGGCAGCTTTCTCACAAACCTGAACTGTGATTTCCTGGTCACCGTAATCAGAATCAGAAACCAATTCCGAACCTCTCTGAGGTTTTCTATGTTTCCTCTGACATCTACGCAGGTCGGAAGAGCAAGTAGCCTTATGTCTTTCTTGACACAGTGCTATCAGCAGCCATATGATTATTCCAAGAAGCAACAAAATTAAGGCTAGCACAAGATATCTAGGGTACCACTGGTTCCAAAGACCCTCTGTAGTTGTAAGAGGAGTAACAAACTCAAATGTGTCTGCTAGCAGATTCATAGTTGAGTTACCATATCTTCTAAGCCCAATAAGACCACAACAGAATTCAACAGCATTCAGTAACTTGTTCTTAACCCAAAGAAACGATTTATATGCCACATATCTCACAATCTTGTCTATCACACAGGAAACACCCCATCTGTAGACAATCACACTGATAACAGAGGAAATAAAATTACTCAAAATCCAAAACAGCTTCATTTTGCTTCCTAATCTGAGCAGGAATAAATCATACAAGCAATTGAGCCCCGAGTTGGAGCACCAAAAATAAAAAGTGTGTCGGTGTGAGCTGAAATTACCCCCCCACCGACAGTAACCAGGCTAGCCCAGTCTGGAAGCAAATGAAGGCTGTATTTACAAGCAGAGTCTAAAATCTACGATGAAATGCAATGAATATGTACAAATATACAAAATTCGCAACATTCACAAATATATACAATCAACAGAAAAGCACAACCGATCTCCCTTTGCTTCCCCCCAAGGGGACCCTCCCAAAGGGGCCTCTCTCTCTCTCAGGAGCTTCCCCCCAGACCCCCCTGGACAGAGAAGCAGAGTTTGTTAATCAGAAAGTTGTTAACTTAGCTGCCAAGGTCAGTACGTGTTATCTTCAGCCAGAAGAGAAGAAGAAACAGCAGCCAGACAGCCCAGCAACTGCCCCCACTGCAGAACGCAGAATGTGCAGAGTGCCTACTTTGTTTTGGGTAATAGTTCTTAAACATTTCTATCTATCCAATGGAAGTGTTTAGAACAATCGTTATTTTGCTTTCTTACACCCAATAGTGACTTATTTACATTCTTTCACTTTCTTTGTTCTGAACTTTGCAAGGAAAAATTAAAAAGGCAGTTTCAAACCACCACACCATGCTATCTCTGCTCAGAAGATATTAAGGTCTTCAGGTCTTAATGAGATATTAATTAATCTCTTTACAATGAAATTACAATAGCTTGTATGTGTGTGTATACACAGACACAGACAGTTTTTGTCAACATTCTACTTTTGCAAGACAGTGCCATTTCCAATGACCAATATCAGAATATGTCCATACAGGATGGAAATAGTATTGTAACATGAGATTTCTTGGAACACCTCTGAGAAGGGTATAAGGACATGTCTGTAGTCTAATAGTTGCTTTCTTTAAAAGTTAAACAAAAAGAATATGCAGCTTGAAAATATTCTAGGGATTTGGAGGAAGACGAACATGATATCTAATACTCAAAATGTATTAAAAGCTCTAGCAGAAGCAGTTTGTGTATAACGGATTATTTGGACTCATTACTGATGACATCTTGGTGTATCATCTCTGTGGCCTTCGAAACATAAGCCTTAAAGCAAATGAAGCACAGTTCTGTTTTGCATGAGTAAGTGTTGCATTAGGCACTTGAGACTGACAGCGCTAATGCAGTAGAACAGAAGGTGGGAGGAGGGACTGCAGTTTTTTAATACACCTATGGCAAACCAGTCCCTACCTTTCGTTTGGCACCTTCATGGGACTATAAATAAAATGATAGGGCTTTTTGTTGTTTTTTGTTTTGTTTTGTATTTTAATCATTTGTGCTTTATCCTCTCTTTGCACACCCTTTATCCAAGATCAAAGACTATACTAATGGCACAGCATTGAGATATACAATCTCAGATATTTCTTCAAGACTAGGCCAGCCTTCATCAGATGGTAACTTACTCAGGCAGACTCTATTATACCTTTTCTCTAAATTACCTCTAGAATCTTTTAAAAGAGTAATTATTTAGGTTTTGGGTTGGTGGTTGGTTGGTTGGTTTTGTTTTTTTTTCCCCTAGAAAATCTGGGGATGGTATCAAGAAACATTTTTAATAACATGCTAAAGGCCAGAGGTATTAGCCAGGTTTCAGAATACACATCATACTTGATGAGCAGTGTGGCATTTTGGCAATGTTCTTGCCTTTCTAGTTAAAACAAAAGGCAGCATAAAGCATCAGCAATCTTAGGTTACCAAAAGAATAGAATCTTTTGCTTTTATGGATACATTCACTAGCCTGTCAAATGATGATGGATAGCAGGCAACTAAGATGAATTAGCATCCTGTCAGCCCTGAAATAGCAGGGCAAACTAGCTTTCATCCACATTACTTTCCTGCATGTGTTTGGTACAACTGGGGAATCTGTTTGGAGATACCAAAGTACATCTTTCATGTGCCCCAATTATAGCATTCTATGATGTTGTCAGGTGCAAACTAAGCCTCATCACACGAGTCCTAATTCTTGAGGGAATGGATGTTGTGAGATTTGTGATGAGGTTCACTATTACAGAACTGGGATTTTTATATAACAGTAAACTGACAAGATGGTGAAATATCCATCCTTTTTGCAACTTACGAAGGAACTGTGAGGCTGTTTATGAATGGACACCTTCAATGTATAGAAAATAGGAGATTGGAACTAAAGCTTTTTTTTCATCTGAAAAAGCAAGGTACTCATGCTTTCTGTATATATTTGGTTAAAAAAATGTATTTTTCTTTTTCATAGGGCTTTAGCATAATCTTATTTTATCATTTCTAAAATTATAGCATAGAAAAGCAATTGAAGGACTGACTTTATCTGCCCACTAGTCTGCTGTGGGAAAAGAGCTCAAGGAATCCAACAGACAAATTTGGCATTGGCTGTTTTATGTCCATCTGCCAACTTATGGACCTCGTCTTACTACTGTGGCATCAGTAAAATAGTAATTAGGTACAGGTAGAATAAAATGTTTAGCCTTCTGTAGGTAGTACAGAGCTCCTAACTCTGCTGTGAGAATGTTGCCTCATACGGCCTTACTCTACTCAGAGTTTCCTCTGGGAGGTTCTTAGATGGCAAAATATCTTCATGTAATTAAGAAATACAAATTAGGGTTTACAAAAACGTCCCTTGCTCGTGAGACTCTCAAACTTAGCATAAGCTTATTTAAAATGAGCAGAGGTATTAGAAAACATTGAAGCTAAAAGAATAGAAAACAAAACAGGACAATGAAGGAGAGGGGAATTCAATAATATTAAAGTAAAAAGACTCTGTACTGGGCAAGTTTTCCACAGATTGTCTGCTTTTAATATTAAATTACTGTTTCCTGGCAGGATCATCTGCAAAACTCAGATTTTGTTTTTTCTTCTGTTCATAGTCTGATAATTGAGGCTGAATTCCCTTGTCTTTAATATGCCATATATTCTCCACCTGGCAAAAGACCCAGACAGATACAGATAAACACCCTGTAGGCATACAGACAGAGAAACTGCTGTAATTGCTTTCATAATGACTCTCAGACATCAAAGGAAGGCAAATAATGGTATTTAACACTGTTTCCATTCTTTAGCTGAAATGTAATTTTATAGAGTTATTGTCAGGCAGTACAGTGAATGTACAAGTGCAACTGTCATAGCCTACTCATATTAATTAGCTGCCCACAAGAGGTCCAGGATAGTAATGGCAAAGTTCTCCTCATTTCAGATGGTCTGATATTCAGACAGAACCATAAGTACAATAGCTTGATTAACATAGTTGCTTAGATCAGGTTTTCCCTAGGAGTATGTCAATTGGCATTTTGAAGAATCAATTAATTAGCACTCCAAATAATCCATTCTTGGGTTAATGAAAGTATTTTGTACAGCTGCAAAAACTTACATGAAATAAAGTCCAAGCCTTTCCAAAATGCTAAGGTAGGAGAGCTGTAATTTGGAGAATGCTCTGTACTCCATGGACAATCTCATAACAAAAAGTTATTAAAAGAAATTCAGCTGACCAGAGCTTATCCAATGGTTGAACTTGTTTTGATTTGTTTGTTTATGTTCCAGAGGAGAAAGGGATTCCAGGGCATGTAACAGTGGAATAGGAATTAGAACTCTACTGTGCAATAATATAATTAAAATACATGGTTAATTAGGGTAACCAAATATCAACATTTTGCATAATCTTACCTACCACTTACAGAAGTTAGATCTTGACAATTTAGTTGATTTAGATTCTGCAAAGGCTTATACATGTAAATAGTCAGTCTACACCTGTCTGATTAATTTCACTGAGGATTTTTTGTTGGTAGCCCAGAAAGCTTTGAAATTAACAGAAATGCTTCCCTTCAAAAAATATTCACGTAAGGGAATTGTCAGAAATAGGCTTCTACTTCCAATTCTCCTGGAATTGTGATTTGAATCCTGTGCAGATGGAAACTGCAAATTAGAAGGAAGAGTTTGTTTTTTAAAATTGCATCTGTAAAAATAATATTTCATGAAAGACACTTGACTTTCACTACAAGATTTTGCTACATTTTAAACTCTTGAAAGTTTTTAAAAAATGTTCAGTATTTTCAGTAACTTTTTGTTTGTTTTTAAGATAATTTATCACTTTTTCCTCTTAACATTCTTGTAAGTGATGTGCGTAAGTAGAGTGCTTTCTGAAAAATCAAGTTAGATCGCCATACCAAAAAGCTTGGTGATTTTAGTAAGCCATTAAATATCATTCCATAAAATACTGGAGTATAAATACTAGAACGTGTCTTTCTCATTGTTCTCAGTTCTTGATCTCCATCTGGGCCTCTTCAGACAACTTTTTGACTTGTTTACCTGTCTTCCTGCCTTGCCCTTCGGACTTGTGGGAGCCAGCTTCCATAGTTATAAATAAACGCTTGAAATCTCAAAGATAGTTTTTACAGATGATTCAGAGTAAATACTGCTATAAAACCATGAAGTCAGTGTTCTAGCTCTTCAATATCGTACTCTGGCTGCTGCATTAGTGTTGTAAATGCTACAGTAAGGCCTATGTTATGAAGATTTTGGTGTTTAATAGCTTTTGTAGCAACAAGATTCAAGGGAGATGAAATTTCAACAGATTCATATCTTCTAGTCTTAGCGGATTTGCAAGTCAAATAGTTGTTCCAAACTTTCTTTAGGCTTTATAATTTTCTAAATTGTTGTGTGCTTCTAGCACATTGAAGCACATTGAGCAAGAATATTATTTGACATCAGTGCATTGTATCAAAACCCTGAAATACAGCTAAAGCACTATCTACATTAAATTTTGAAAGTGTACAGTGCTGCAATGATCCAAAATGGATAAAAAGGGTTGAATTGTGGAAAAGGCTATATAATGAGCTGGATTAATTTCTGATACTCAAGAGATCTTCCCTGTGCATCAGTATTTCTCAACTTTCCATCTCTAAAATAAAAAAAAAATTTGGTGTGTTTTTGTCTGTTTAAAGCCTAGTGTTATCTACAGAGACAATTTCCATTGAAAATGCCCAGAAATATGCAGTCTACATTGGTCTAATGATTTAGGTCCATGTGCATAAAAACCAAACCAAGCCAAATCAAAACAAACAACAAACAAACAAGCAAAAAATCCCCCAATTTTTTGAGGTTCAGTTAATTTTACCAGAGAAAGATCACTGGCATGCTGTAAACAATTTAGCTGTATGCTAAACAAAATGAAATATAATTTTGTTTTATACTTTCATTTCCCTCTTCATGGATGGATTTTGGGAGCTAAACAATGCTGTATGAGTAATTAAAAATGGAATTATAAACAGCAAAAGAAGTCTGAGTATTTCCAACACGTGTTTCCCATGTTGGAAATACAGCTTCTTTTCCAGCTTTCTAGAAAGGCTGTTAAGTTCCTGATGTTCTAAATCTCCCTTTTACTCCAGCCAGTGCTTTGGAAAGTGGTTAAGGTCTATTTATTCCGCATTTGTAGATCACTTTTGTTTTAAATGGCTAACTCTAAAGTTAGTTGTCAGAGCTTATTATGGACCTACGCCAGAAGTGAGATCTTCCTTATTTTGCTAATCAGCTTCCTCCATATCTGCATGCTCATTTTCTTATATCTGATGAGGCGACAAGGTCATTGGACGTACAAGTACTTATTTAAAAACCGACATGAGAGTGAGATAGAGGTTAGTTGGGTCTATCAGAGCTGTCAATCAATTAATGAAAATTATTGAGCAAGGACACTGTGGGGGAAGCGAACAGAAGGAATGAAAATGACCATGGAGATGCAACATAGGGAAAATGACAGAACTGACTAAATGTGCTCACGTGAGTACTAAAACCAGACACGCTCACGTAGCAAATGAAAGACAGCACTGGGAGACACCAGGGCCAGAATATATGCCATTATATGGACCGAAAGACTGACAGATTACTTCAGCCTTTTGTCCATTGAATGCTGCATTTGCTAAGTAAAGAATAAAGTTGAGCAGTCCCTAATGCATTCTGAATGGCTTTTGTTAAGGTTCTACAGACTTACTGCAAATTCATAGCATGTAAAAAATGAAATGTCTAGGGCTGGGATAGAGTTTGCTACTATGGTCTGGAATATGAAATTAGTCAAGGTGCAGGGGGGGGGGGGGGGGGGGAAGAGAGGGGGTTTAGAATAGGTTCCTACCTGTAAATAAACTGTGGATATAAATAGCAAAATAGGGCAGCATTGACAGAGCCTCACAAAAGCTCACTTAAAAGCTGCACTATCACTACAGTACACGGTGTACTGGCACAAGACAAGAGTATACTGTTTATCAGTACAAAAAAGAAATAATTTATAACTTGATCCTTGGGGGGAAAATGGAGAAATAAAAAAATAGGCAGAAAAAGAAACCAGAGAGGAAAAAAATTGCCAATATGTTTGTGTGAATGAAAGATAGTGAGGGGAAAAATGAAAAGAGACCGAAGTCAGAAGCAGGGAGATACTGACACCAAATCTCTGCAAAGCGTTCAAAATTCTCCAGCTGCCACGCTTTTAATTTGCTACCATTCTAATTAAAATGCAAATTAAATTTATAATTAGCATCAGCGCTTTCTAAAGAAACCTCCTTGTATGCAGCACAAACATATGGGACGATGGTACAGTGTAAAGTTTGTAAAAACAGAAGGAGAGACACAAATGGAAGGATAGAAATATTGCTACCAAATAAGTTTCTGAGCAGGAAGGGGTAGAGGAGAAAATGTGAAGACACAGTGGATTTTAAGTGATGAAATTGGGTAAGTGTCCTGATGCAACAAAGAGATTGCTGAATATGAAAGATCTGCCCGGGAGTTACTTTTTGTTGAATCAGGTGTCAGAGGTCATGCTTCATGTCATTGGTGTTGTATAGAGCATGCCAAAAAGGCATAAAGGGTCACAGCTTCTAATCAAAAAGTCTATGACCAAAAATGAACCACTGCTTGCTTCCAGATAATTAATTTAAAAATTGATGGGAAACAAAGTACTAAAATCACATCATGACTTGAGCACATATACCATTTTAGAGCTTGCCACTTCCCATGTGAGAATCAAACCAGAAAACCTAGAGTTCAACGACCTAGCACACTCAGAATTTTTGTGCATTAATTTCTCTGTGTAAAAATGGTGAAATTTCATTGTAGGAGCTTTTCTTAAAATTTTATTAATTTCACTTGAGAGCTGAAGGGAAATAAGTTTTGGAAGCAATTAGAAAACATTGAAACCTTTTTATGTTGACATGAATTGTTGTCAGTGTGTCAGCATTTATATAATTGAGTTTCAGTGGGGAAATGCAGTTGTGTTCATGCGTATTTGCAGTTATCCCTTTAAAATTTGCATATGAACCTTGCACCACGAATACCTTTGCAACACCCAATCCAAGAGAGAAATAGTGTCATGTGATACATGAGACACATCAGCACTGAGACACTGTCCCAAATTAAAACGTTAATTAGAACTAACTGTAGCACGTGCTCTAATTTTTTGTAGACTATTATTCCATTTGTAGAAAGGTTGTGGCTATTTCAGGAGTAACAAAAGCTGCTGCATTAATCTGATAAATGATTTGTTACAATTTTTTCCTTCATCTCTTCTGAGACTGCAGTTGGATGCCGCTGCTTTTCTGTTGCTACTTTCACTGTATATTAAGCAGCTAATGTGGTATTAAAGATTTGATAAAACTACTAAGGACAAAATTGGCTTCATTGTAACAGCGTTTGGTTGTAGGGTTGTCTTTGAGCTCTCAAAAAAGTGAATGGAATAAACCAAGTTGGATCTCAAAACCAATAGTTTGTTTATTTTTCCACTAAGGAAAAAAAGATTGAGTGCTTTCAATATTTGGAGAACTTGGCTTTATTTATTAGCCAGGCTCTCCAGCAGATATTTTAAAATTTGAATGTAAGAAAAACGAATTTGCATAGCTGTGTGTTAAAGTATTACAAAGCTAGTGTAAAACAGGATTGTAGGAATATCTTTATAAGTCATAAAGTCAGTTAAAAATGATAAGCCTATAATATTGTCATTGTGGTAGTACAAAAACTCCTCTTGCATATGCTGTCTTGGGCATGCAGACAAATTGTGACAAACAATTTTTGCTATGGAAATTCACTAGAATGTGTTTAGTTTATTTTTAGGGGGGATAAGAAGGAAGTGCTCTGTTCTAGGGCCCATGCTGGCAGTGATCTGTTGGCACTAATGCACTGAATTCCACTAGGTGTTAGACTCTTCATATTTTAATAAAGATTAAGAAACCAGACACTATCCCACTTATTTTAATCAATATTAAAAAGGATATCTAAGAATAACTGAATGTGTCATGTCAAAATATGCCTTTGTTCTGCAGTGTAATGCATACCATGTGAGCAACCACACTAGCAGCTTGTTCTTTATTCATCACCAGTTCTAAACTGGAAGTTCTAAACACTTGCAACTCCAACTGACTTCACTGAACATCTTACTGATTAGCTCTGAAAATCTGGCTATGGATTCCACTGCCCATATGGATGTCCTCTTCCATATCAACATATGTCTATCAAAAATACTAAGGAATTGTGATTAACTGAAATAAGAGGGAGGGCAGCAAATAGAATAGTGATGAGAAAGAATATATCATAGTAGTATGAAGTTTCTAGTAGAAAAAGCTGTGACTTTATGGATTAGATAGAATATAGAGAAACTTCAATATGTTCTAAGTACAGATTTTCTTAAGTCTATTTTCCAGAAACAGACAACTCTGTGACACTGTATAACTTTTTGGGGATTATTTTATTTATGCGTCATCATTACTATCAGTCTGAAGAGACTGGAAAACACATTTTTATTCAAACTGCTACTCCTGGTTTTTTGTCCAAATGACTACAGGAGAGTTTGTGATGAAAGGATGAATTTAGTTATTTGGAAGATATTGCAGATTTAGCTAAATGAGTTTGGTCTGAGCATGGGACCTGAAGCCAGGGTAGTGAGCACTTGCCCTTTAACCTAAATTTAAGCTATTGAGACACTTAAGAGAGAAATTTCCTTTTGCTCTATGATTACTAGAAATGAGGGGAAAACCTTTAGCAGTTTACATAAGAGAAGAATCGTGGGAAACCTGTTTGGGGATCTAACTTCTGATGAGTGGAATTCAAGACACAACACTTGCAGTGGGGTTCTGCACTTCTGCAAAATTGTAAGTTAACAAAACCCTACAATTTGTAATAAACTTTGGCCAACATTGTACAGCTTTGCAAGCAGACTTTGAAATAATTCATTGGTTTTTATAGGAACTGACCACATGAAACTGACATGGGTTTAACAGCAAAATAATGCTATCAACACTGTGATTTGGAAGCATTGTCTTCTGCACAGAATTTGAGTTCTGGCTATTTGAGAAGGGAGGCAATGAGCCTAGATAAAGTCTTCTGTTTGACAGACAAAGGGTGAAAACTAAAAAGACATAAAAGGATTGCTGTGCGTAATTTTTAATTGTCCTTTCTTATTCAGTAAATGAAGTCACCTTTGTAGTGGCTTCATGAACCGCTGGGTAATCAAAATTATTATGCTGCCACCTGTTGTCCATTAATTATTCTGAGAAGATACTCATAAATCATAACACTGGACAATAAATCAAACTGTCAGGACCCAGGTCAAAGGTTATTCATGAAAAGTTATAGGTCACCAACAGGGTGTGAAAGATCAGGGTTGTGGGGCATCACTCATTGTCAAGTAATGTTGGGAGAAGTGCCACTGGAACAAAAGAAAAAACTGAAGTACAGAAGAATTCAGGCCCAAAGATAGGATCTGAGCTCAGGCACAAAAGGATTCAAATTGACATGTCATTACACTGCAGATCTGACAACCAGCAAGATTGTCTAGCAATGCCCTGGCTTAAATACTTTTGTCTCTACTGATCCTTGTTGCAAGTCAAGGCTTCTTTTAGTGTTTCATGTATCTGGGCCAGATTCTGTTCCTGCAAGAAGTCAATGACTGTCCTGGCCTCTGTGTATTTGGAGTTTAAATGAGTGTTAATTTTTTTGCACTTGCCGAAGTATGAGAGTCTGTGTTTGCCAGGGCTAAAATTCATGAACCTCTTCTTAGGTCTGAGCAGTTGGTTGCATAGCTTTTATCCTATTTGAGTTGAATTATATCCCTGGCAAAAAAGTAAATCCAACCTTACAAGAGAGTTCTTATTGCATCCTGCAGTCAGTCCTACCTAGCTCTCTGAGAAGGCCCAAAACATCTACCTTTCCTTAAGACAAGCCAGTGAGCTTCATGCTTGTTCTATCACAGTCTTACCAGAAGTAATGCCTGGGTCACCTCTCCTGCTGGATCTGTGCTCATCTTATGAGACTGGCTTTTTAAGAAAAGATAATACATGTCACTTGATGTAGTTTCCATTAACTAATTTTCTGCTTGCCCCTCTTTCCTATTGCTCCAGCCCTGCTTATCCTAGGAGGCTGTCCGTTCTCCATGTTCTGGATAGTAGAGACGCACCTCAAAATGAAGTGGTAGAGACTGAGAACTGAACACACTTGTCCTCCACCTTCTCTCTTCACTTCAGGCTTTAGCAGGTGTTGTCAATATTCAGTTTCATCAGCCTAAACCCGTGCTCATCCCAGCATCACCTGCAGTACTGGGAAAGTATATTTTCTTCCTGCAAGGAGAGGTAGAACAGTGTTATGGAGTTTGTCTGTACTTTAACTAGTTACAGAAGTGGAAATCAGGTCTTCCTGGAGGAAAGATATTACTGAAGGACTTTGAATTGGATTCTGGAACAGTGGGTGAGTTCAGTAATATTTTTTTGCATTAATTAAAAAAAAAAAAGGTTGTGGCAAAGGTGCATAGCATGCTGGTGTGCTCTAAGATATGTTCTGTGGTTTCTGTTTGCTCTTAAAAACGTCAGCTTCAGTTCGTATCCTTTATCCTACTTTTGTTGCATTGTATGCATTTAAAATAGAATCATTGCTTAAAAGCAAATGTTCACTGACAGGAAACCACCAATTTAAAACGTGGTTAGAGGTAAATTGTTTCTGATGTGAAAGTGACTTTAGGGGACAGGAAGAATCCCTTCAAAACAACACAAACCCCCACCCACTAACAAAAAGGCTGCTAGCTCTGATGTGCCAGCAACATGATGTGCTGCCTGCTGTTTGAGTTAACTTGATATTAAGATCATATTCTGCAGGATTTGCAGCTAAATGGCCAGCTACTTTAATTTTAAAACATGATTTATTTCTAGGAAGCATTGTGATTTGGGTTAATTTTCACCACACAGATTTTGTTCGGATAACCTGGATTATGTGATGTTCAATTAAAAAAAAAATTAAAAATTATTCAAGCCCAACAATACTTACAGCTTCATCATTGACTTGGTTTTGCTCTTGTGAGCTCAAATCCAGGGGTGGTCACTAAAGAATTAAGACATGGGTCTTACCTAAACAGAGAAAATCTTAAAGCTAAAGGTCACTAGAAAATTTGTTGTTGGTTTTATAGTAGATGCACTAGGTGATGGACAGCAGGATCAAAAATTCTAAAAGAAAACTTTATTTGTGTTGAAGGATGGAGATTTTGCTTTCTTTTCACAAAGACTTATGTCTTAACAGCAAGTGCCTCATTTTAGCTGTGAACTTATTGCTCAATACTTGCTGTGGACACTATGAGAAATAACTAATGCGTATGGGCTAGCAATTCTATTTGAAGGTTTGTAAACGGATTGTTAAAGGTTGTAAATAAATTGTTAAAGTCTATGATGTGTACACAGATATTCAACAGAAAGAACTTGTGTGCCTAGCATGTTCTTTATAACAGTTTTACTGATTATTTCAATGTCTTCAACAACCATAGTATGTAAACAGGAACTACTCAAAACCCATCAGCTGTTAGCCTATGGAGGAGCATGGGTTGCCACACTCTTGCAGCTTTCTTAATTTCTTCACCATTGTCCTTGGTGTCCTAATAATCTATAAGAAAATTGAGCGTCTCCCTGTGGAAGTTGCCTACAAGGCTACTTGTTGTAATGGTGCATAATCTCCTCAGCTTCTAATGAGTGAAAACAATCCTGCTACATGATAATGTTTATTTTATCACTTTGTCAGGACCCTCAATGTCATCTAATGAAATTTCATATGCGTGTTAGGTATTGATGCAATACAGGACAAGAGACAGTGAGTAATGTAGCATTTGTAGGAACTGAACTCTCTCCTGGTAGGCATAAAACTTTGCAGATCCACTTCCAGGTGGAAGTATCTATTTGTGGAAGGTCTGGAGGAGGCTGTATCAAAATGTGGGTAATGTGTCAGGCACAAGACAGATTCACTGTTCCCCTCTTTAGTTGACATTATCCCAGTGGTGCCTCTCAGCCTGTGAACCTCTCTACACTTGGGTTTCTCAGGGTGCACAGCACCACAAAATACACCCTACGATTATTCTCTCTATCTTTTGGTTTTGAGCAATTATCATACGAATGTGTGAGCTCTCTGTGCACAGAAAGCCAAGTGCAAGCCTATGGTGAGCAAAACAGTTATGAACTTTCCTTTCCAAAAGTGAGATTTCACTTGTATGTTACAGATTTTTTTCCTTATAATTGTTATAGATAATGATTTTCTTTTTTGCTTGCAGTGATAGTAATGAACAATTTAGCCATCTACTTCCATTTCTCATAAAAGCAATTTCTGGCGATTCAGCAAAGGTCAGTGAATAATACCCAATACTTTGCTATGAAACGCTTAAGGACATAAGTAGCTTGACCCCAAAACTTTTTTTGAAGAATCAGGCTTTAAGTGCTTAAGTAATGTTCCCATGACACTTGGACTCTCAGGAAAAAAAAAACCAAAACCAAACCAACACCACAACTGTACTTTGTACTAGTTTTATCTTTTTTTTTAGTGAGATTTGTGATCAAAAGGGATTGAAATTAAAACTTTGCAAAAGTTGTTAGCAAAATGACATTTAGTTTTGATAGAGAGGCAATGAGGCAGAACATTTTGCATGTTTGCAAAATAAGTTTCATTTTGATGCGTTTGACATTACTGATTATATTAATTAACTTAACAGCAAGTGTGAAGATTATTTATGATGCATTAAAAATGATTGGATCTTAATTGCTTCCATGTAAGAACGAGGAAGTTGAATTTCAGGTTGTGGAGAACTCCACGGTTAGTCTTTTCTGTGACTTTAAACTGTCATGCTTTAAAAGCAAAGTGAAATAAAACTAACCTCTATTATTTAAAGTAAAGAATGATTGTTCCTGGGCAGTTTGGACTGATGATACTTACCTAGTTTGTTCTGCTAAGTCTGTTACTTCCTGAAGACCCTATTTAAAAAAATAAAACAAACCCATCTGATTTCCTGAATTATTTGAGTAGGGAAGCCCTTGCAGTCTTGCAATCAAACTCAGGAAGTGAGTTCCTTCATGGAAGCCAGTTACTTCAGGAGTGCTCTATTTGGTTCTGAGCAATAAATGTAAGTTTTGGAAATGTGACTCTGCATCAAAATGTTTAATTAACTCAGTTCCTTTAGTAGTATATTTACCTTTATACAATAAACTTTTGTGTAAGTTGCAGCTTTTTGATGTTCTGTTATAGCATCTGTTACATCCAGGTGAAAGTACTCCCTTTTTGCACCTTAAAAATTAGTTAATTTTCTTTTCAACTCCTTTAATGAAAATTTACTTCTGCACCTAACATGAAGCAGATGCTATCTCAGACCTAAAGTGAAAAAGATCAGTATCCTGAGCATTGGCTTGACTGAGATGTTTCAGATTGTGATTATTATAACCATAAAAAGAAGGTTTGTTGATACCTTTTTATCCTTAATATATTTAAAATTGCATAGTTGATAGCATAGTTGGTATGAGAACCTGTGTAATATCTGTTTGATAAGTGTCTTCTCGCACCCTGAGGTCTTTTATAGGCAATTTGTGTTCTACAATGAGTAAAATCAGCTGGAGAGGGTTTATTGTCTTGTATAATGGAAAAGAGTGTGAAAATATTCCAGCCTTGCAGATGGCGTTGCTTGTTAGCCCTGAACATATACATGAAGAAATATTGTTTCCTTTTAAAAAAATAGGGTCTTCCCAGCTTTCCTTCGTAAAACAGATTTATAAAGGGGAATTCATAGTTCTTTGTGTTGGAATCATTAGTTGTCCTTGAAAGGAAAAGTAATGGGATAAAGTTTTTTTTTTGAACTCTTATATTCTGGATGCTTTAGAGATGACAGGAAACACGTCCTTCCTATCCTTGCTATTATCTGAATAGAGTCCTGGTCTGTACTAAGATCCACTTTTCTAAAAACCAAAAGGACAAACCTTAGCATTACAGCAAAGAAAATCTGATTTAATAAAACTTTGAACACATAGCTGAATTGATGGAATTTTGTCTGAAATCCTGTAAACATAACATTTTCTTGTGCACCAGAGAATTGAAGATGCTGAATGTTGAGCGTGTTGTGAGAGTCAAAGACCATATGAAGCCTTTCCAGTATATTTAAATTCTATGAAGAGGACAGGTTCATTTTGACTTTCATGTCCCTTGGTTTAGATGTTAACAACTGTTTTGCTTAAGTTGGAGAGTGAAATAGAATTTCTATTGCTCTCACACCAAGAATCAGTTTGAACATAGAAAGTGCTTAGTCTCTTTGACAGAGGACACCATATTGAGGAATGATTTTGTGTTAAAGTCACATGAATCCAAGACTAAAACTTTCAGCTCTCTTGCCTCAGCTGCAGAATGAAAAAAATTAGGAACCTGCTGTTATGATCAGCTGAAGGTGCTGCAGCTGATACTGGAGGCATTTCACTTGGAAGTTCTACATGAATCCAAATACTTTGGTATCACAGGAGGTTGCAGACAGGTGACCCAACTTTCTGGTGCTTTCTGTTTTGAATGGTACTGTTAATATTGCAAGAGCAATTGGTTTCTTGTGCTATACCAATGTTTTGTGATTCATTAGTCCTGGAAATTGTATGTTGCAAAAGAGTCAGTTGCATAAAATGACAGAAATTGAGACTGTTTGATTCAATGACTCGTAGTTAAGCAGTTGTTTTCATATTGTTATGATAATTGACAGTATTCAGAACTTAACCTGGGTTCATAGTACCATCATTTGCAAATCTGGTCCCAAGTCTAGCTCAGAAAAAAAAATTTTCTGGGGAATCTCACTGGGACTGAGAATGGCTGTAATCTCTTCATGCTGCTGCATCTCTGACCCTTTCTCCTTACCCAGTGAAAAGGAGTTTTTGCAGATAGGGGTGCATATAACTGTAAATTCCAGACTGAGTAATTGGAGGTGGACAGATATGCTAGGAATAATCATAATAAAAGAACTGAGAGAAAGAATCTTTGTTTCTTCATGGCCCTCTAGGTCTTAAATGTGCTCTGTTGAATATCACCTACTCGTCAAAACCTGCCATAACATAAAGAATTAAAAGGAATCATTGTTGCAGTACATGCAAGTTTAAATGAGATACAGATTTCTAGAATAGGTAAGTAGAGGGAAAACTCCAAGTGACAGTGCCCTTATTAAATATAGACATTGAAGAGTTACAGCTACTCAATATTAATTGTGGTGTTATATTGTTTAAAATATACACTTATGTTGAAAATAGTAGCAAGTAGTAACATATGTAACTCTCAGACACATCAGAATTGTGCACACCATTACCTAACTTCTCCCTTCTATAAAACTGCATTTGATGGTGGTGAGGTGAATTATGTCAGTTACGTGCAGCCCATCAAAAGACTTGTGTAGATGATATCAAGAACTTACACTGAAGAAATAAAAAGTATTGCTCAGGTGAGAAGCTTTTGCCATTTACCTACTGCGATAACCCAATCCTCTATTGTCTCAAAACAATGTGTGGCAGTGCAGGGCTGGGGTGATAGCCCTTAATGATTCTATTGTCTCAAACAAGGTATGACATACCTGTTCTTGAATAGACATGACGATGGCCTTAACAGCTCTGGAAGAGAGCTGTAAAGAAAGAATTCCTGTGGAGGTGGCAAATCCCCCTTTAAAACTAGGCATAACTGTACCATGTGACAGACATTGCACTGCAGAGGCCTGGTGCACACCTCTGATTTGGAGAGACTGTGCCTCCCTTGCACTGGATCCAAGGAGTAGTGATATTCCTCCGACTTTTTAACTCCCTCTCTCTCTCTTTTTCTTCCCATTTTCTTTCTGCTCCAGTCCACGTTCAAGAGTTTTCAATGGCTCTAACGAACTCAGCTCATCAGGCATTTGGTTTCCCTTCATCTTAATTTACTCCAAAGGAATTTTTGAATTTAGCATGACCTCCCCCACTGCCAAGGGTTGGCTTGGGATACCAGGTTGTGACACCTATCAAACTATGGTCTTTCCTTTTTAACATGTTTTGTGTGATGCTGATAGCTTTACGCAAGACAACTCCACATCCTTTCTAAAGTCCAGCTTTGTGTACTCTGGAATTGCTTTCTGTAGCATCTACGTCTGCCACTTATCACATCTTACCTTTGATTTCACCTATAAACAAACCTTATTTCATTCACTGATTTATATTATTATTATTATTTATTAAATACATATTTGTCTATTGCTGCTTCAGAAACAAGCCTGTAGTTGCAACAGCCTCTGTTCCATCTTTTAGCACTCTGAATGAAAGCACTATATCTCAGAAACTCTCAGTCCCTAATACTTTTAAATTGTGTAATTCTTTATGAAGCTTTAAAGATCTCATACTTTAGGGCTGAGGTGGCAGTGTAGTGTGGAGGAACTTGCTCCATTACATAGCACTGTGTTCATAGCATGTTGCTTTTTCTGTAGACACTTGACTTATATCAATGGTGGAAGAGGAAGGTGGAGCTAGACAGTCTTAAACGTGTTCTCAAATAGCTGTTCCAATTGTATATTCCTATAGAAAAGTCACTCTGCTTAATAACCTCCAATGGCTGGTGGTTCATCGTGATATTGATTTTAAAGCTTTATTGATTGTTTATAAAACACTGCACAGCCACTTTCCAAGCTATTTAAGTGATTTGTTTGTCCCATATATTTTACAATGACGAGACTATTGAACATCCCTGTGCAGATTCACTCAGACCATTATACATTATTAGTTTTCTCTTGCAGAATTTCCTCTCCTCCAGGGATTCGGAAAGTGAAGCACCTTGATATTTTAAGGTCTTATACGTGGTGTTTGTTTTATATATGCCCATAACTGGGTAATTATATTGCTACCTGAAACACTTCGGCATGTGTGATTGATAGTTTGAGCTTAAAAATTGTTATGGTGCATTAAAAGTATACTAACGTTTATGACTTTTTATAAGGCTACAGACATTTAGATTATAGTCCAGGCTTTCAGATCTATGACAAGTCTTCAGACTGAAGTAAACACAGTGGGTGCTCTTCCTCTCATATTTCTCTGCTTTTACCAGATAGAATGCCCAATTTAAGATGCAGTTTATTCTTATTTTTAATAACCACTAGTTAGTTAAAAACAAAAATTCAAGAAGGAAAGTCTCCTAAGTTTCATTTCTAAAGATAAATGTATAAGGATTTTGAAACTTTCTACGTTTCAATGTTCAAACCCCTTAGGCATCCTTGAAAGTCAGGATTCCTCCCTCCCCACCATCCCTCAATGCTGGCATAAAGAGCAAGACAGACTTTAGTTTTCTGCAGTTGGTTTTGGCATTTTCTTCAAAGGTTGATTTTTAGCTTTTTTGATATATTCAGGCCATACTTCAAAACTGTTTATTTTATAATTTTGAATGACAGCTGCTGTGTTACAATGGCAAGAAATATGAAGACTGGTAGGGCTGGGCACATGCATGCCTGCATCAGAACTGCAGACCCTCCTATGTATATTGGAACAGTGAATTAAGCCAATGAACCCAGATGATGACGGATCACATGAAAAATGACATCAGATACTGAACCAAATGAGAAATGCTCTTTTGTAGTAAATATATAAACTCTCCTTCACACAAAGTAATCCTCTCTTACCACTGTTATGTTTATATTCCACAGTCATTCCTTTTTGACCCTATCATGCTCAACAGAATCATTAAAAAAGCTGATTTTTATGTGTACTGTGCTCTCATAAGTCCTAATATAATACAAACCCATGCTGCACCTGAAGTTCTGTGGGAGAAATATTGTCCAGTGAAAGCAGAATAATTTGTTTGCAAACTTTCAGTGACTAATGTAATATATATATATGGCTCTTTATAATGCTTACACATTCCACAGTCCTAGCTATCTACAGGTTAGACCTATGGGATATACTTCAGAAAAGTTATATAAACAACTCTGAACCCTCAGCTAAGAAAATGTATACTTTGAACATGTTGAAACTATCCATATTAAGTTAGTTTAGCACTTTGATTAAAGAGTTTAATCAATCACCATCCTAAGCTGTTTATTAATCACTTTATCAAGCAGTTGATGCATTGCTGGTTTTAATAGAATCCATTTATTTTGATTTCTACCTACTTCATCTTTCCAAAGGGCTTTCTGAATCAGCTGTGATAAAAAAACGAAGCAGGAGGGGGAAAGCTTGGTTGCATCTAAACACTGGAAGGTAAGAGCTCAGACCTCCCTTGCACATACTTCATTATCAACATTCTGCACCGACTTAGCCAATTTATTAAGGGTAAAAAAAAACAAACGCACAACCCTGCTTGGAGTGAGTCTTTTGGTGAACCACTCGGTTTAGCTCAGATAAACAGAGGCCATTCGTTTGCTTTCACACCTGACAACCTCATGATATATGATCCTAATAAGATTAATCTCCTCCCTCCCCCATACACACACACTTTTGTTTTGTTTAGTGGCCTGACTTCATGTTCTTCTCTCATTCCCCTCATTGGGCACTATTAATGCCTTTGGTTTCAGTTGGTGGTTGGGAGTAAAACAAACAAACAATCAATCCCCCACCCCACTTAGAGGCACTTTCTCATTCCAGGAGAACAAGATTAATATAACAAGAGATACAAAGCAAGCAAGAGAATATTTGTTACAAAGCAGAATGTGCATACAACAAATTCCTCTTTTATGCAGTTTGCATTGAAAAGCATTAAGCACGTGGGTAATATGTGGCATCAAATGCATACTTTAAGTTGTGTAGTGGGGAAACAAACAAGACTTGAACAAAAAAACAACCAAACAAAAAATCATCAAATATGAAATCCAGAACGTGGACCACAGCTGACTTCTATTTTACTGCCTTTTATGAGGTTTCACTTCACTCTCTTGCTGTGTATGATCTCTGCCCTTCAGAAATCTAAGGGAAAATAATCTAATGGTTTTGCCTGATTTGCTTTGAGGAAAAAAGCACTAATGTATATCTTTGAAAGATGACATGTATTAGCACCTACACAAACTTTGTTTTGAGCATATTTTGGTTTTATCAGCAGTACATTTCATGCTGCATCACCGGAATCATTAGGGTTTTTTTCTTTTTTTAGTTTGCCCAATAGTCCTTAGAAATACTAATTATTGGCAGAAATGTAAAGATATGTATCCAGTTTAAAATTCCACTGTCTTGTGTTCTGTACTCAGTAATAAGATACAACAGAATGATCACAGAGTTGAAATTCTCAGAATGCCTTTTGGTATTTTAAAGTCCCATGTAGATTTTTTTTCAGAGGTTATTAATGTCTTTCTGTGTGATATCTCATTTTAAATGAGTTGATAATGCTCATTTATATCTGAATGCAGATCTGTACAGAAAACTGTGTGCAGCAGTGGGCTGTTACTATCCTAGTTATGAGTTGCAGGAACTTTTAAAACCTTGCTTCTAAAAGCTGAGGTGTAAAGGGCACACACCATGCCGCTGAGAAATTAGCCTTGGTCCCACTGAAGCTGATGGGAGCGCTGCAACCCCCAGACATGTGGTTGAGAGTTTGTAACTGTAATGCAGGATGATGGGCACTGATGAGAATTTTCCACAAATCTTTGCTTCATGGAAAAGGCATTGCTAAGAAAGTCTAGTCTTAAGGGCTTGCCATTGACTATGAAGTACCAGTGATATTCTGGAATTAACCTGCAGAGATGTCAAAGCTTTGACTTGTGGCAGCATCAGATCTTCATGCCGATTAGTGCACCATGTTTGGAGCTCAGTTCTGACACAGGATCCAAGTGGCTGTCGAGTGAGACGGTCTGGTCAATGAGCTGCCATGCAGCCATTTCAGAAATATTAATTACAGCTGTAAACAGTGCTGCAAAATTAGGGATATTGCAGCTTCCCTGGGCATTGGATGGGCAGCCCAGCTGTGAAAACCACTTCCAGTCAGCTATCAATCGAGATGGAATGGCCATACAGCTGAACTGCAGCGTTGCAAAAAATGTTAATTAAAAATGGGACACTGCTGCGAAGCGGCAGCTTTGTAGCCCTTTTGAAGCGCTATTGCAGTTACTGTAAGTATTGTGACATTGTTACAGTGAAACTAGTAAACTAGTAGCCCTGTTCCTCTTTGCATCACCCACAAAAATAAAACAGCTAATGAATTGAAATCAGAGGATCTTGTTCAAGGTCTGAACCAGTAATTCAGATTTTAATTTTGATGCCCTAAGTTTGGTGAGATTTTGTTTGTTTATTTTTTCCTTTAATGTGAGCAGTACTATCTAACTGCATGCTGCTCTACTTTGAGAAGACAAGGTGTTGCTTAAGGACTAAGTTCGATCACTGGGACTTTATCTTAGGTTTACCCTTCATTTCAAATTCCTGGTTCTTCAGTACAGTCAACTGATAATATCTTCTGCAGGTAATGATACTCCACTTATGCACTGAATTGCTTATATCACAGTACAGAAGAATATCACTAAACACTTTCTTTAAAGCAGTTCAGCAGAACTACCTGTTCTTGCTCTTGCTGGTATTCAGTTCTTTTTTTTTTTTTTTTTTTTTTTGGCAATGGAGGCCAGTTAATAAACTGAGACATTTTTTATTTAATGTGGTTACTATAGGAAACATGCAAATATAGACTGAAACATATTTGTTTACAAATACAAATCTTCAGATAACTTATTAATGAATTTGTTGACATACAGATGCGACTTGTATGTTTGAAATATGACCTACTGAGTCAAGTGAAAACACTTCAGCAAGTCATGAATTTAATGCATTTGGGAATGTGTTAAGTCTTATTTATACAGAGAAAGTACGATATAATGAAAAGAAAAAAGAAGTCAGAAGCAGGTGTTTTGGTTGTATTCGTGCTTTGCCTTCTACCTGCTATTGGCCTTGAAAGGAGGAGCGTCTCAGCTCCATACCTTTCCTCATTTGACATTTCTACCTAGATATAGTTCAGTCAGGGTAAGGAATTTCTTCCTATGTATTAATTAACATATTATAATTAACATGCTGTGGTGGAAATTGTGGCTAGGGTAGGACTGCATTGTAAATGCCATATTTTGGTTTATATCAGCTCATCACTTAAACATCCAAGTTTAGTGTGGTGATAATGTTGTCTGTTATACGTGTCATCTTCTTAATTTTATCAGTTTGGCTTCAAATAATTAGTACTAATATTTGACTTTTGCAGAGATACAAAATAAAAGCAAGAAGGCTAAACTGCCACAGAAATCCTTGCAGAAAACACACTTCTCCCACCCCCCCCACCTCCCCCCATTTGTTCTGACCAGAAAAGAATATGTCAAGGAACCTTTGGGGAATGTCAAGAAAGGAGATTTTTCCTGAAAAAGATGTTGATAGTTCCAACTGAATGCAGCAAGAACAAGGCAATTGTAAGATCTCTTGGGGGCTATAGGATAACAGGTTTTATTTTGTCTTGTCCTTTTCACTTTTGGACAGACTGTACTTAAATTCTTTGCACAAATCTAACAGGGCTTGTATGCAACAGATGGGAAAGGCAGAAATAACTGCTTGGTGTTAAACTGGTGCATAGGTGGGTTTATGGAAGATAGAGGTAAAACAATAGGATAATTTTATTTAATGAGATAATTCTTATACGGAAGTTATTTAAAGCTGAACTGCAGAAAATGCTGCATCAGCAGCTGATCTGTGGTAATGAGCCATGCACATACAGTAGTCTCAAGCAAATTCTAAATATTTAACCTAGTTTAGGCCACCTTTGCTGAGGTCAAGCCAACTGGAATTTCGCTGCATTTGCATGGACTTTGGATCTAGCGTGGATAGTTAACAGAAGTCAACCCACATACCGAAACCTACTGCTGCACCTGTCCTCTGCAGTGCGGTGTGTGCTCCTCAGTCCACAGTGGGTATTTGGAGAAGTGCTGTGAAGACCTACAATGGGCACCATTTCCAGAATATAAATAATCCTTGCAGAAAAAACCCTAAACCTCTGAAATACAGGCAAACAAGATATCCCTGTTATCTTTCCTTCATTTTGTTTCAATGATTAAGAAAAAGAGCCAGCATTAAGAAACATTCAAAAGCCCTGCAGCAGAAGAGGAGCTTGGAGTGCATGACCAATCATTTAATAGTAGCATCTTTTCAATATTTTGGTTATTTTTCAAAGAAGGTCTGAAAGGATATGAGCTTGTGTCTGTCTGCTACCTCTGAAAGAGCACCTGTGAGGTCATGAAAAAAATCTAAGCTCTGGTACATAAGTTAATTCCCTTCCAGGTAGCCAATGTAGATGAAATGCATGCTGCAAGGAAGACAAGACAGATAAGTTTTCACATGATGTTTCAGTAAACATCGTGCTCATGGGGTAAAAAAAAAAATAAAGGAGGGGGGAAAAAAAAAAAGTCTTGAAGGGATGCAAGTTTACTAACTCTGTGTTGTAAGTATAAAGTATTTACCAATTGATTGTCTGGTCACTGAGGGTCTCATCTTTGGCACGAGAGAACCATTCCAAGAGTTTCTAGAGGTGATGGGTCAGTGGTGATCTACAGATCAAAAAGTTTCAAAAGATAGTTGATGTATGATTTTGATGGATACACCATTCAGTAGATAAAAAACTGGCTTGATGGCCACAGCCAAAGGGTGGCTATCAATGGGTCCATGTCCAAGTGGAGGCCAGTGACGAGTGAAGTCTGTCAGGGATCAGTACTGGGACCAGTCTTGTTCAACATCTTTGTTTGTGATGTGGACAGTGGCATTGAGTGCACCCTCAGCAAGTTTGCTGATGACACCAAGCTGTGTGGTGCAGCTGACAGCTGGAGGGAAGGGATCCATCCAGAGGGACCTGGACAGGCTGGAGAGGTGGGACCAAGCCAGTCTCAGGTTCAACAAAATTAAGTGCAAGGTCCTGCATCTGGGTCAGGGCAATCCCAAGCACCAATATAGGCTGGGCAGTGACTGGCTTGAGAACAGCCCTGAAGAAAAGGACTTGGGGGTGCTGGTGGGTGAGAAGCTCAACATGAACCACCAGTGTGTACTTGCAGCCCAGAAAGAAAATCTCATCCTGGGCTGCATCAAGAGAAGCATAGCCAGCAGGGAAAGAGAGGTGATTCTCCCCCTCTACTCTGCTCTGGTGAGACACACCTGGAGTACTGTGTCCAGTTCTGGAGCCTCTATTATGTGCTGGAGTGTGTCCAGAGAAGGGCCATGAGGATGATTAGAGGTCTGGAGCACCTCTCCTATGAGGACAGACTAAGAAATCTGGGACTATTCAGTCTGGAGAAGAGAAGGCTCTGAGCAGACCTTATTGTGGCCTTTTCAGGGTGTCAGGTGTAGGACTGGGAAGAATGGAACAAAAATAGAAATGGGTAGATTCAGATTGGATGTTAGGATGAAGTTCTTCATCATGGGGGTGATGAGACGCTGGAACAGGTTGCCCAGGGAGGTGGTAGGAGCCCCATCCCTGGAGGTTTTTAAGGCCAGGCTGGATGTGGCTGTGAGCAATCTGATCTACTGTGAGGTGAAGGGGGTGGAACTGATTGATCCTTGAGGTCCCTTCCAACCCTAACAATTCTATGATTAAGTAGTAAAATACAGCCTTAAATACAGCTGCTTTTATTTGCATGTGTGCCTCTGCACATTCATATTCTGCATCTTGTTTTGTTCCAAATACAGTGAGTATTCCACAAACCACAACCACATACCTTCCAAAGAGAAATGAAAGCTTGTGGATATAACAACACAGATAACTTTCAACCTAAATCCCAGCATATTTTGAAATAACACTTGCCTTATAAAGAATTTTCAGTGTGGAGGGTAATTTTTCAGTGCTAACTACTGTTGATAATTACTCGATTCATTGCTAATTATTTGCTGTATTATTATTATTAATTAGATAGCATCAGTGAGAAAACAACATACATCAAAACATTTACCACCCTGAAGAAATAGCTTGTTTGGCACAAGTCAATAATTGTATTTACTTCTGCAGAGTTTTTTTTATTAATAACTGTAGAAACTGGTGGGAACAAATATGAAAAATATTCTTGGTGATTAAAAAAAATAAATACAGTAAACAAAACTCCAAACCCTGGAAGAAACAGAACATAGTTGTGTAATCACATTCGGAAGTAGTCCATAAGCTTAAAAGACAAATTCAGACTAGAACTAGGAGAAAATTACTTATGAAAAATACTACTTTTCTATTTTTTTATATGTAATTTTCTTTCTTTCTTTTTTTTTTTTTTTTTTGTAAAATGCGTAGTTAAAAAGGAACAGTACAATGAAAAATAAAAAATTAGAGGGGAAAAAGTCAATTTTACAGACGCTCCACCCACATGCTTTTCTCAGCAGGGCACTACAATGGTCTTAAGAAGTAAAGTGCAAGATGGAAACATGACATCATTAAGACAGTCTAATTAGCTTGTAATTTGTCCCAGAAAGGTATCTAGTTACCAACTAATTGATGTAAACTGATTAACCCTTTCTCTAACATCCCATTCGCCACTCTTTTTTTCACTTCCATAGAGTATGGTAGGGGCCAAGACTCTGTTGTGCTAAACATTGTGCAAACATAGATCAAAAAGACAATCCATACCACAAGAGCATACAACTTGTGCATTGCAGGGGAGGTGACACCTGCATACAAAAAAAGATTTACAATTAATAGCTTAATACCAGTTAGCATGTTCAGTAGTTGGTCTTATCCTACCAGCAGCTGGACACTTTTCAGGGCTTTTACTTGCCTCAGAAATAAAAAAGAAAAAATTAAGAAGGATTTGAAGACAAACAATGAGGTGTCTCTACAGATGTTTTCTCCCAAGAGTGAAGGGCAGTATGTGTGACAGTGGAAAGGTGCTTGTTTGAAAACCATAACAAGTGTGTGATGAAAGCTGGCATTATTGGCTCCTTGGGAGATGAGGTTAGGCATCCTGACAAAGAGAAAGAGATGATTGGTAGCACAGGTATAATCTCTGAAGGGCCTTGAAAGTAAAGACAAGTAGCTTATGTTTGATGGGAGGGCAGCAGAGAGATGTAAAAAAAAGAGGTCAAGCAACAGGCTAGGAAAAGTGATCTTTATGGAAATGTTCTGAAAGGATATGTGCAGGGCAAGGTTGCATTTGTCAAAATTGAGGAGAAAGATGTTTCTTTAATCACATTGTAAGGTGACAACAGTTTTAGCCAGAACAGACATGGCTATATTTTCAGAAGGACTTAGGGCAAGGTTGTCTTCAAAGGTAAAGACTGGGTTATAGGTCTGAGGAATAGGCAGGATAGTGGTGATCTCCATAATGATTTAAAAAGAGGTTGTGCTAGGGGAGCTGAGGAGGACACTTGCTGTGTTACACAGAGTTTGAGATGTTTCTAAATATCTGTGCAGATGTGCTGAGAAGAGATTTAACCTGGACAGGAGCTGCTTCTGGAGTAAATGCAGAACTATGAGCCATCAGCATAAAGAAGATAATTGAATTTCTCAGCTGAACTGGCCCAGGGATGAGAGTAGGAAGAGAAAAGAAAAATGAGTCCAACTGAGAAGGAAAAACCTTCACAGAAAGTGGAGTTGTGTAAGGATCAGCTAGAAGGTGAGGAGAAAGCATGAAAGATCAGTGTCATGACAGTCAAAGAATAGCAAACTTTAATGAAGAACATCATGGAAAACTGTCAAAAGAACCTTGGCATAATGAGAAGGGTCTGGTTGGAACTTTGACTAAGAGGAGGTCACCAGAGACTCTGGTGAGAACTGTGTCAATTGAGTGTACGGGCAAAAATTAGATTAGGAACAGTTCAGGACAAAATGGAAGGAGAACTGACAGCAGCCATAAACAACTTGTACAATGAAAATGAGAGGAAGCAGTGACTGGAGAGACAGGAGTGGGCTAGAGTGTGTATGTTTTCATTTTTAGATGAGAGACACTACAGCATGCCCATATTGTGGTGGAAAAGAATCAGAAGAGTCAGAGCGGCAGAAAGTCTAACAACTCTGCTGGAGTTTGAGTGTAATCTGAGAGGGGAAACTCAGTGCAGCTTCAGTCTATTTAGCCCTTGCATTAAAATAGCTGCAGGCAACACATGCTTTTTGTGTGATTTAGAATGTGCTTAGTGTAGTACAAAGCCATAAGCATGGGATTCATTGTGCACCCTGTTACCTTCCCCTAGTTATGTTGTAAGCAAGCAGGGCTTACTTGTTCTGCAGCTTGCTAGCAGAGGACTAAATCCCTTCCCCTTCATCATAATTAACACCAATCAGCTGGATATTTGATTGTGGTCAGTAGGTGCTGTACAAGTACCAACTCTACATTTTCTTCTACAGGCACTTTTAAAAATATTTGCATTTTGAGGTTTTTCTGTAAATGAATTTCTGTCTTCCATGGAGAAAGTTCTCTGCTGTGTCAAAAAAAATGTCCTATTTCTACAAGTTATTAAAAACTCTCATTCAAAAATGTCACTTCAACTGCATCCATCATGAGATATACCAAAACATTTTCTCTCCCATTTACCTACTTTTCATCACACTTTATTTGAATTTTTTTATTACTTCTTTACTAGTTTTCCAAAATTAAACATTAAGTTAAAGACAGAAAACTTTACCTGAATCAAAATATTTTGATTTCTTTGATTTTTTTTTTCTTAGATATTTATTTTTCCATCTAACTCCCCATACTACCTGTACAAATTTCAGGTTTCTAAATTTTGAATAGTGATGCACTAAACAACAACCAAAGAAGCTAGATTCATCTCCCTGAGACAGAGGTTGCATGCATAAATTCATGTCCATCACGCTGTGAATAAATTCTTTTGTTTATGCAACAGTCTGCTCAAGCACGACATACTTGCAGCTGAGCACCAGTTGGTTTACAGCTTTCTGTGCCATTCTCACTTCTGGGTGAGGGGTTGAGTGCATTGAACCCCACAGCTGGTAAAACCAGTTTAGTGTGAGTTTATTTGCATCTGAAAAGCCCTGGTTCCAAAGGTGCTGTGACTTGGCTTGCACTTGCATATGTAGGTTGCTAAGCGCAGCCCCTTGTGTGCACACTTTTTGAGCACTATTACCTGATATTGTGAGTTGGAAAAAAATGTAGAGAGAGACTGAACTTCTACTGAAACCAATGGAAACATTTCAGCTAACATCTCTGAGCAATGGCTTGCTTCTTAAACTCTAGATGATTTGTGCAGAAGCCTTTTTAACATAGGCATGGGTGAATGAAGGTTTCTCTATTTTGCTGTTAGAAATTGCTGTGTTTTCTTGAAAGCAAAAATTGCATTTCTCTGATGACAAGTAAAGGAAAGGCTGACAAGGAGCATGATCTTCCTCATCTTTGTGCTGGCTTCACAAGGGCTCACCCAGTGAATGAATTAGTGTTGCTTCTGGCTCACAGAAATGTAAGTGAGAAGAGCAGCATGGTTTAAGGGAGAATATAGATGTAGCCTAATTCTGTAGAATAAGAGTTATTTTGGTAGCATATTTTTAATCCAGAACCCTTTTAAACAGACGGTAGCACTGCTCTTTTCTTAGCACCCAAATTTTTGCGAGGATATGAACGAACTCTTCAGGTTGGTCTGATGTAGGTGGCTTGTGTTGAGAATGTGGACCTGTCAGAGATGCTGCAGAAGCAACAGGGAGGAAGCTTTCAGTGGGCATCTAGGGAGGTCTGCAGACTGAGAGACAAAAAGCAGTTTCTTGCTAGAGTCCAAGAAATATCTTTCTGTTTTCCCCTCACAATCTCATGTTCTTTGCCAAAACACTAAAGGCCATAACTGAGCATGTTTTTTGCAAAAACATTTCATCAACTTAGCACCATCTGAGCTATTTTATATCCTCTCCCTTTGCACCAAACTGATATATGTGGCTCACTGCATTTTAAATGAAAAGTCCTTAGACCATTCTAATCATATTGTCAGTCAGATAGTCATCTTCTGAAAGAGGATCCTTCACCTTTAAGAATGCATGTACAATAGTGATATGTAAGCAGCTCAAAGACGAAATACCCCTTTTTTCTGCAAAGCAAGGCTGGGTTAGGAAAAAATCAATATGTTAGAAGTAAAGGTCATACAAGGAAAAGTGACATGAAACAGTCTTCATGAAGGATGTTGTTCCCTTAGTTCTGTTTGAAGTTTTCTTTACCCTTGTGCTAGCCTTAGAACAAATATATTTTGTCCTAGAATAGAAACATATTTTTATTCAGCTTTAAAAAAAAAAATCTGTATTTTAAATATTTGTCTTCTAGGGCAGGTTCACATTTTAGCTTGTTTTGTTTTTGTCCTGTGGGTGAAGTAATCCTTGGAGGAAAGGAATATTGTGTGTATGCCATCCCAGTGCATTTGCTGGTCAGGGTTCCTTTAGAAATGGAAGTATATAATGCACACAAATGTATTTGCCTATCTTTTTAACAGTTCTCAATTTACTTTTCAAGTGGGCCAGATGCACTACTATAGCTCTTAAAAGGGTCAGGAACATCTCCTTATTTCCCCACACTCTGTACTTATTGCTTGGGTATAGTTTTAAAGTAGTCCATGAACCCTTTTCACTCTTGCAACACATTTACCCACAATTAACAATCAAACCATGCTTACTTCATTCAGGCTCCCATTCTCTCCCTGCCTCATTTTCCCTGCCTCTCTCTTGATCTGCCATTGTGCCAAAAGCTGTTTGTGCCGTTGCAATCTGCCCTCCTTACCAGCCACACAAGGATGGGGAGGGGGAGAGAAAAAGCACACAGCATTCAGACACTGAATAGCAAATTGCTCTTGAGTGTCCTTGCTTCCCCCATCTCTCCCCCTTCCTTCAGAAGGACAAGGGGGCCCCTGAAAGCAACTATACATTTTGCTTAGTGCTCTTGAAAACAAGCGTTTCACACCTGAAGCTTTTCACGGCAGCCCAGAAGCACCCCTTCAAACCACTTAATTGCCAATTGCTTCTGAGCTCGTTGTAAAAGTCCATTATGTCAGCCAGCTCTATGGCGAGTGACAAAGTATGGGAAATGAAAGTCCTCCTTGCAGGGCCAATGCAGGCTTAAAAATCCCAGCTCGTTGGTTTGCTTGCTGTTAACAGACAGTTACTGGCCACCGTCAAAGGTACACCAAAACCTCTCTTGTGTTATTGTTTTGTTACATGAAAGATGCTGTTTTCCTTCTAGTCTTTCACGTGTGTCTCTATACAAACATATAAGCAAATTTGCAATGTGTCTGGGGAAGATATCTTCACACAGACTTCAGCTGTACTAGTGAACCTCAGACTGTATCATTACCACTATTGTTCTGCTTAGGCATTTATTTATTTTTTTTATTAAATGAAGTAAGAAAAGAAAGAAAAAAAGGACGAGATGATTTTCAAGGTTGAAGCTGTGTTCCTTGAGTGTGAAGGAAGAAGCCTGCAGGTGGTATTTCCTTAAAGGGAGAAGGGAGATTACCTTGAAGATAAATTAAGAAGATTATTAAAAAGAAAATAATTCAGTCTTGGCCTGAATCTCCGTTGTGAAGCATCCTTTTGAAACCTCTCTTGTGACTAAGCATCTGGGAAGGGTTGTTACGTGTTTCAGCTGATACAAAAGTGTATGGATATCAATTTATATGGCAAGGCAGAGAGTGCACACATTCCCTGAGCTCTTTTGAGTATTTATAAGTCATTGGTTTGATGATCCAGATTGGCGTTTGTGGAACCCAGCAGAAAATCTCCTTCTGATTCTCTAGAGTTCTTGGTTTTAGCCTCTCACTCCTTACTTTTCTATTCTTACCAGAGGGATACCCCAATGAAGAAGTTCACTTAATTGTGAAAAAAAATTTCAAGCTAATGCTTGAGTATATTTGTAAAAATATTGAAGCTGGTTTATCCAAAAGATTGTGCATGTTGTGAAACCTGATTCTGAAAGTGCATCTCTGACCTATGATGGAACAGGAATAACATCATATGACTTCGTGTCAAATCATGAATAATCAACAGAACTCGCACTCAAGCTATTAAATACAGCTGACTGGTTCCTGAGGAGCTGCAGAGCTGAAGAAATAATTTTAGTATTTTTTTGAATAACAAGTTCAAGAAAATTGCACTTTGCATATAGACAACTCATGGGTCAAAAAAAGGGGTAGCATTAATCGCTTAAACTGTTCATTATGAGCTAATCGCTCTAATTAACACCTTTTAGTGGATTTTAAAGAAAAACAATGTTACATAAACAGATGCAAAGTAAACTTGTCAAAGTACAGTACTCTTAAGGACAAGTAAATTCTTAAAAATAGGGTTTAGAGCTGTGAACATCCCTAGAGGCTGCTGACTTATACCTGCTGAAATCCAGGCCACGTTTTTATGAATGTGCATCTTGTCAGTATGAGCTACACCTGTGTTAAAGAACCACAAAAATGTCTGTTGGAAATGACTGGTCATTTAGTAATTCTTTTTATGTTTCCAACAAGCTTTATATCTGCAAAGTTGAGTTCTTTACAAAACTTGGTGGTTCCTTTCAGCTGGCACAGTGTAGCATTCCCAGAAGTTCTGTTGCTCACCTTTTAGCAAAAGTATTCAAAGTCCCCTCTTCAGTGGCGTGACAGAAGAAAATATGTAAAATGTTGATTTTTTTTTTTTTTTTAAACAATCTGTGTTTAGTGTTGTCTAGTTATTTGCAAAGAAAATACTGAGCTTCATGAAGAAACCATTGAGACACTTCTCCAGGACCTTTCTTACAAAAGTCCCCTCAATTCTCAAGGTGCAAATCGGAGGAGGACACATAATATGATTTTTTTTTTCTTCTTTTTGCTCTGAGTAGAGGTGACTTCTTAGACAGCGTTATCTTCCTTAGCTGCAAGAACACACATTTATCACTCCTTTTCATCATACATTTTACAGCAATTAGACATTTTCCCATATATTTCACACTGCTCTGTATTTTTTTCTGACAGATTATCAGCCTCTTTGACTCATGACCTGAATGTCATCCTTGCTTTGGGAGATGCTTGGGTTTTTTCCTTCACCAGGAAATGTAAGCACATATAATAGATGCATAAGGCCTTTCAGTCATTTTTTCAGAAGGTATGCAGTAACAGAGCAATACTGTTCCCTCTCCACCCACTTGTGGTTTTTTTTCTTACCAATTTCCCTCAGCTCCCTGAAAATAGCAGGTGCTTCTCTCCATTCACCTCCGCTTCATCCAACCCATCTGTCTGATTCTTCTATGAGAAAGATTAATGGGACATAACTCACTTCAGCTCATGGTTTTTAACAGGTCAGGGCAGAGGGGTAGGTGGAAATTCTATCCAATTTTAGATAGATGTTTCATGATGAAGACCTGATGATGATATTGCAGCAGTAAATTTGGGAACTTTCATAGTGTTGGTCTGTTTCCAAAGTATGTCATTGGCTTGTGTTTTGAATGTCACCATAAGTAAGTTGCTCTCTACCCATCCATCTCCAAAGCCATCACTACTGTACCAATTAGATGCCGTAAGTGTAGCTGTGATAATACAGTTTCAGCTTCATGAGGCTAAACACACACTGATCCTTGCCCTGCATTCCTGTGCTGGATCAGACTTGGCAGGAGTGTTTGTGGGGGTTAGTGGGGCTGTTTGCTTTGAAACATATTTTCAAGTAGCCTGTGAAAAGTCCTTTTCCCCCTTCTGATAGGCCGCTGTCTGTTTTCTCTCTCTTTGTAAACCTCACAAGGTCTTTTTTTTTTAAGTACCAAATGTCTAAGGGTTTTTTGTTGTCAAATTTTGTGACTTTAAGTACTACTTTGCTGTGACTGTGGTCCTCTTGAAATAAATGGAAGTACATGAGTAGGAAGATGCTTGTGTGTGTGCAGCAATGTGACATGCCCTGACATCTGTTACTTCCCAGATCCATACTCAGCCTGTCTTATAGGTCTTTATTGGTGTTTTAATGTTATGCAACAACTGTTATTTTCTGTTCCATTCTAGGAGAGGCTCAGCAATGTATGAAACAGCACACCTTTTCCCAAGGAGTAGACTAGTGGAATTTCTGATTTTTGTGCTTGTTTGCAGCACACTCATGTATCAGTTCTAGGTCAAAAGCTTCATTCTGAAAGATACTTTGCCTTTTCTTGATGCATCTGTGCAAGCCACTAAAGCTGGCAGCTTCACAGGTAAATGTGAATTCTGAAGAGCTTAGATTTGCCTAGCGAAATGAGAATGGTCACATGCAAACATGCTGCATTTGAGAGTGCAGAGAGGGTACAAGCACCCACTTTTGAGGATGTAATGACCACACACGCATCTTGAAGGTGTTTCTGTTTCACCACTCCATGGAGAACTTAGCCCTAAAAATTCCATTCTGCATGAGAGCTGCAGAACCATGAAGTTTAATTTTCTATTCTGTACTTTGACCAGTTTTATTTGCAAAGAAGAAAATGCTCTATATGTATATTCTACAATCTTTTGAAATCCTCTCTGCTCCTTAGTATTGCCCAGAGTGTAAGTCAACGCAAGATTTGGCTTTAATACTTCAAGTCCGATCACATCCACAAGGCTTGTAATTTTTGTGCTGTGTTGTAAAAGAAAACAGCCTTACGAGAGCATTACACAATCTATCCAAAGAGAATCCCCTGGGTAGCTCAATATCTGCACAGAGACAGATGGATTGGTTGTAGTCTCTGATGCCAAACCAGTGTCTCAATTTCTGATTTAACATAACGAGCACTCCTAAGATGAAGGGAATAAGCAGCTACCTGAAGGCTACCTGTCCTCTAAGATCATTCTGCATTGTTCCACCAAGGCTAAGAGCTTTTCCTTTGTAATCCTGATTCCAAACCCACATCTGTCATGTTTCCCTTGAGATCTTCCGGTGGTGTTCTCATAGATTTTTGTCCAAGGATACATATTTCTTTAGGTTGACAAGCCATAATTGTATGCTGATTTTGTTCAATATGATGTTGTGTGATGATAAAGGTTTGATAGACTCGCTTTGTGTGGGAAGATAAAAAATTCAGTGTAAAACTTTTTGTCATGTATTAAAATATTCAACAGTTTCAGGTCCTCTGCTTCTAAAAAGTAAACAATGGGGAATAAAGCACTCCTGCAAAGACGTAGGTGTTAGAAAAACAGGATTCACTTTACTGAGAGGCAACTGGTGATGAGTGTTCTGTATCTGTCTGCAAGTTTTGAATTGTCTCCTGCTTGAGTTGACTCTTGAAGCAAAGTGTATGCTGCATACAATGTGTACAATGCAGTACATACTTTGGCTTTGTCTTATTTGTCTAAGAAAGAAAACAGGCACCAAATCTTGCCAGTAAACACCAAACTGTGAAATTCCGGCAGTTCCGTTCTGTTCCTCCTAAGTGCAATGGAGGGTGGTACTCACTGATCTTGGATCCAAGTGGCAGAGATTGAAGGTCTCAAAATACAAAATCCATAAAGCTGCATGCACTGAAAAGCCTTGAAAGGCACAAGACTTCTGTGTCCTTCAGAACCTCAGTGCCCCAAGTTACACAGGACCCCTGCAATACGCTACAAGTTGTCTCAGGTTTAAAGACCTCGGCACCAATACTGTAAACAGAAAATAATTATTCATTGACATGAACAATACATCTGGTACACTGGCAAGAACACAAGACTTTTTTTCGTTGGTAAGCCTTCTGATCTGGGCCAAGGTTAAAAAAATCACACTTTTTAGGTCAGTGTATCGTGATACTAGGAGGCACAGACATATGCTTCACTGTCGTCGTGATCTGGAGAAAGAAAACTTAGGATACAGAATGCAGTTAAAGTATCAGTTAAAATACAACATTTAAAATTAAAAAATGTGTACTTTTGGGTAATTATTTTGCTAGCAAAACTATCTAGCATTATAGGTAAACATATATGTTTTATGTAAACAAAACATTTGTTTATTTGTGTGTACTAAAAGGAAAGAAACAAACCCTATTTCTGTATCCAGGAGTTAAATGGATGGTTTGGGTTCGTTTCAACACTCTCCAGAGTAAATGGAAAATATCTGTTGTAAAGAGCTTGGTTGGAGAAGTTTGAATTACTTAAAATTTTCAACTTAAATCCATAGAGGAAAAAGAAAAAATTAGGATACTGAAGTTGTATTAGTTGGTATACTGTAGGTGATATCAGACCATGCCATGTGTTGTAAGTCACTTGTATTGTAAATCAAACTCTCAAATTCTTAAGTGTTGATTTCCATATTTCTAATAATAATCTTCCAGTTTTTGTGTGGACCAAGGGTCTTGAAAGTCCCCCATGGGAATTTTTGCTGTAGAATACTCCCTAGCATTGGGTGACTCTTAATTATTAGCACAGCACTTTAAAACCTATAATTTAACAAAACAACTCCTACAGAGATTCGATAATGCTCTTAAATAAACACAGCAAATTCTATATTTATTCTATTAGGAAATGAGTACCAAGTTTTATGTAAAAATGGACAAATACACATTATACATTCCAGTTCTATGGAAATGAGTAGTACTAGTGAGAACTGACAGTTTTAAGGTAAACATTGATGAAGTCTTGACAAATACTTTGTGCTGCGCTTAAAGCTCAGTGTACAAAATACCAGGGTCTTTCATAGCATGGTTAGCTCTAGATGAAACTGTTTAGCTCATGCCAGCAGCTGCAAGTGCTACAGGTCACAGCAGTCTGACCAGATATTTCTATAAAAGTTTGTGGAAAAGTTCTATAAATCTTTTGGAATATAGCCTTGAGAGATGCTGCGATTACCTTGTGGAACAAGGTCAGAGGGTGCTCAAGGAGCGGGGTTTTTTGGAACACCATTGCTTTACACAACTAAATTCTACAGTAGAGTTTGTTTTTTTTAATATAGAAAGCTTCTTGAAATTTGGTTGAAATATTAATCAATTTTCTGTGTTTCTTTAATTTAACCTTTAACTTGGAGATTGCCTACTAAAATTTATAAAAACGAACATGGAAAGTATCCTGGCCATTGTTAGACTTTGGCTTAAATTCAGTCTGAGATTTTTCTCCATTTTTTGCATCTAATACATCTTGGTTCTTTTAGAACTTCAATCGTTTTTTCTAGTCAATGATATGACTTTTGTTTGCCAGGCAGCAAACTATAGGTCTGTAATTCAAACTGACTGGTATCTCATGTGTGTATGTTAGGAAATATGGGTCTATTACTTATAGCAGGAACAGTGAAACTCAACAGATGTTTTAAATCACCACACTACTGGCAATTAAAATGTTTGAGGGAACTATAGGGAGTAGAGGAATAAGAAGTAAAATTGTGCAAAGCTATGTAAAGCAGAGGAAAGGGGTTCAAGGAAGTAATAGAGGATATTTTCCTTGGAATATTTGTTTTAAGCATGAAATTCTGGTAAAGAATACACATAATTTATCTTTCTCTTCATTCTCCACCCATCAGTTTTTCTTCCTTTTTTTTTCTTCCTTAATCTGAGCCTGACTGCTGCTATATGTGTTGTTCAGCCTTCCTGACCTATGCAGCAGCTCAGGAGGGGTGGATGAGCTCTTAATATTCTGTAGGGGAAAATTTAATCAGGAAAATAATCATCTACCTTGCAGTAGAGAGAGAAAAAAAGTGGGAGTCTGCATGCATGGCAGAACATGTGTGGACCACCAGAAAAGCATGGTGAGGATGGAAGGTGGTAGAGCTCTTTTTCAGAACAATCTGATCAGAAGGCAAACATCTAAAAGGAAAAGGAATCCGAAAAGAGTGTTGAAGTGCCAGAATGCACCAGCTAATAACTTTAAATAGTTCATTGAGTCTTCCGGAATTTTTTTTGTTCTTCTTCAGGAATAATCTGCTTACATCGTTAAGACCTCAGCTAAGCTCAGTAACACAAATTACCAGATGTTGTATCCCCTAGTTTTTTTCCATCAAAAGACCAACCACTAAGCTTGTTGAAAGAGAGGGGTCATTGTCCTTCCCTGGCAATAAAACTATTTTTGCAACTCCTAACAAATGCTACGAGAATACCTTTCAGCTGTAGAGGGGATCCTATCTCCTGCTTCTTCCAAGTTTCCCTGTTTGGCTTTGTTATTTTCTAATAATGCCCTCATGTGTAAGCTAATAATGTGAACAGAGAGAAAATGAAGAGTTTAAAAAAAAAAAAATCAGAATGAATTAGGGCAATTGAGGTCGCTCTCTTTCATTTTTGCTGGAAGGATTTTAGCCCTAGTTTTTACCTTATCGCTTATTACACAATTTATGATAAAATGAGATGTGATTCCATTCTTATTGTTGTGCTATAGCCTATTGAACATGCATATATAGAATTCATTTCAAATTTAAACACTATCTTAATTATAAATTGAATAAAATGGGCAACCTATCAGATTCCCTAAATTGCATTCTAACAAATAATTTCATTTTCCATTACTTTTCCACCAATGATATACTGGGCATAACAATGTTGAGTATACACCCTGTTCCTTAGCTTTAATTGAGCCAGAGATTTGCTGTATGACAACTGTTTCTCTGTGGGCATGTGTGTTGCTTGCCATTTGTTACATGAACTGTTTCTTAGATTTTTTTTTTTTAAAGTAAGGTCATATAAAACTCTAGAAAATATCTGTATACAGTTTGTTTTACTTTATATTTTTGGTCTTTTTATACTGCAGGCATTAGAGTTAACAGCTTGTAGTTTTACATACACAGCTTGGTTTGAACAGGGTGATTCAAGTTTAAAATATATATACAGCTTGGATTCCATAAAGATTTTTAATTTCTGTAGGATCTGAGGTCAGAATGCGGTCCATACCTTAGTGGGAATTTGTAAGACAGCAGCAAAACAAATCTAACAAAACAACTGACATCAGTTCATCACTTTGCATTTGCTTGTGTAATTTGGAATTTAGAGAATAGTTTCTATAGTAAATCAGTCTGTTAGAATAAAAAAGAAATTAAAAACTAAATTAAGAGGTTTAGTAATGTTTTCTATTCACTTTTAAAACATTCTAAGAATTAGGTTGTGGAAAAATTACTATAAGGAGTAAATAACACCACAATTCTCAATATAAAGTTCTGGTCAGATTTTAACTCAATTTTGCTGTCTAATTCTATTATAATATCTCAGAAATTTTAGTGCTAAAACATATACAATTTGACCTATTTTTCATTATATTGTTTATACTTTCTAAATAAACTTCTGTGTAATTTAAGATTTCAAAAGTATTTTTGGCTAAATGTAGACTGATTTTTTTTTTTTCTTTCATTTTTCTTTTTTCTTTTTTTTTTTTTACACCTGGTGAAAGATGGATTGCATTTTAAAATAGCTCAACATCTGCCTTTATTAACATGCACTTTATAATTTATTTAGATTGTTCCTATGTTTCATTTGGCTTTAAAGAGCAAATACACCCTTCAGACCCTAAATTCTCAAAAGGTTTCTGGAAAACTGTTTTATTTTCTATATTATTGTTTTATAGAATATTAAATATTATTCAAATGCTAAATTGGAAGAGGTAAGCCATACTAATTTGTTACATTTTTTTGAGTCTAGATAGTCAAGCCACTTGAGCAAATATTGAGACTTTTGGCAGAAGAAACAAAATTGCAGAATAAATACATTTGAATGTTATAAATTTAACATTTTCCTCATGACATAAGAGGAATTTCAATCTATTTTTCTTTTTAACTTTCTTATAAAAGTATATTTTATTTGAATCCCCTCAGCTTTTTCATAGCAAAATTACAGATCCATGTAATTTAAACTGGCAAAACTAAACAAATAAAATACTTGTTGCATCTGAAAGACTATTTCTTCCATTCTGAAGCCTGCAAATAGGGCATAAATTCTAATAGTGCTGGGGAAATTCTAGGAATAAACTGAAGTATCCCAGCAATATGGGAGTGAAGATACCTCTGAGCTTCAGACACAGTACTATTCCTTTTTATTTCATATTGTGTACTTGAGTTTTATCCAACACAAAAGCTACGATTTTTAGTCATTTCCCCCCCCAGCTGAAATTATTTGCTATCACCATAACTCGATCTGTTATCTCCCAAATAGTTTCAACTCTGTTAATGTGTGCCTGTACTTTTTTTTTTTTTCCCCTCTTATCAGGCTCTCGGCAGCATTTGTGATTCATAGCAGTCATCAAAGTGATAATAAACTCATTCACAATACTAACAAACATGGGGCTCCCAGTTATTTACGAGGCAAATTCGCTGCAATGCTGGGCAGTGGAACAGGGGAGAATCAAGATGGTGTTGATTGATAAATTGACAGGTTAATTTACAAGTGGATAATAGGAGTTAGCCCCAGCGGGAGCGGCAGCGGCCCCGGCTCTAGTTTGGTTGCACTGCCATCTGTCTTGTGCCGGGGAAGCTGCAGCAACCGGCACGGTCCCCAGCAGGCGCACAACCCCGCTGCCGAAATTAAAGACAAAGACCCCTCTTACAGCAAATGCCATTTGTTTGCTGGATCAGCACACTGAATACTCCTCCTGCCACACATCTCCCGGCCAGATACATGACATAACCTACAGAAATGCCCACAGTCGCTCGTTGCTTAAAATGTGAAGCGTATCTATGGTCCTGCCGTACTTTTGCTTTTAATTTTTGGAGAAGAGAAATGTTTTTTTGATGTTATAGCAGGATATACGGTTCTGTGATGTTTTCATTGCTTACAAAGTGATTGCATTGTTTAATGCAATCTGTTTAATGAAATATATATTTAAATTCAGTGCATTCAAAATCGGTTTTAACTTCAGTGTATTTAGTCAATTTTATTTAATATTTAACTTATTTTAGGATCAACCTATTTATCTTTTTGAAAATATACACATTTCAGGCTGACAGGGATTTAGCTTTGTAGCCAAATATTTCTTCATTTTAGTTGGGAACATGGAATAACTTCTGTGAGTTCTCTCATTTTTGTAATCCTAGGAGCCATTTTTATGGCAATCAATCACAGTTTTTATGTCACTAAGCATTTAACTAAACTAGTTGTTGGTGTTCCCACAATGACCTGAAATTTCATGGAATTCAAGATCAAGGAACAGTAGCCATCATGTGTCTTTGAAGTTAATATGTTCCTGTCTTGCATTTTAGCAGGAAGAAAGTTTTATGGGGAAAATATAAGGGGTGGTCAGGAATAGTTTTCTTTTTACAGTAAGTGTTAAACACTGTGAAAAATGTTTTTCTTTAAATAACTGGCATGCTTAAGCTGTGTACATCAGCTGTCTTGTACTTCCAGTGCAGGGTGAGCTCAGAACTGGGTCTCAAAACCCAGGCAATGATATGTGCTTATGTCTCCTGTTGTTAGCCCATGTAAGCAAGTGTGTGTTAAGCTTATCAATGTCAACTTCTGGGAACACAAGTTCTGCAATGCCTTGTGAGACTGTATCTTGGGATTTCATCCTGCAGCTCAAGATCTGACTGGGTAAAAAACACAGCATTTGAATGTCTGTTGATTTTTGGTTTTTCTTAAACCATTGTTAAATTCAGAGATGCCTAGCACACCTCTTGGATGTGAGTTTGTCATCCCAGTTCTTCCTGGAGCCCCCGAGGAGAGGGATAGATGCTGGTGGGCTTGCACAGAATGTAAATTGTTGCTGTTTGTCTCTGGTGAACAGTAGTGATTCGTAATGCTCTAAATGAAGTTGAGAAAGCTTTCAGGGGTAAATCTTTTCCTCCACGCCTAGCTGAAATGTAGAGGCTTGTTGTGGGGGAACTCTGCAGGAAGCAGGGGAAGGAATAAACCTTCCCTTGCACAGGCCATGGACCAGCTTGACTGTAGTCTCCAAGCTACTGGCACCCTCCTCTGTGCTTTTGCTTGTTTTTTAAAGGATAAATTTCTGGTGGATCTGCATAGTAACAGAGATCTGAGCTCTGCTATTGCTCAGTCCAACCTCGGTGTTAGCAATGAGGACCCCCTACATACCACCAGAGAAAACAAGGTCCTGATACTGTGCTAAAATCTCAGTGGGACAGTGTAATTTTCTGAAGCTTAGCTGAGCAGTAGAATGTTCTCTCACTTGCTTAAAGCAGGCTGAGCTGTTCAGGGGTGGCATCTCTAGCAAAACTAACGCTTTTTAAAATTAAAACAAAACCAACAATAAATAAGCAACCACTCCAAAACACAAACACAGCCCCACCCTCAACCCCCACCCCCCACGCCCCGAGATGAAAACTAGTACTTCCTAGGCACAAAAAACACCTAAAGTGTTAAAACAATAGAAGCATATGAAAGTTGGTTCTTACAGGAAGAAACTTTTAAATAATCCTCCTTGTTTATTGATGAGCTAGGAAAATATAACTGGTACTTATTTCAAACAAAGGGCTCACAGCTGAATTTAGCAGTCTGTCCATCTCATCCTGCCCACCATTGCAGAGCAGTTCCTCTTAAATAATTTGGGCTGACTTTTGTGTTTACGATTTGTAAGTGGAAAAAACTAGGTTTATTTCACTGAGTTATTTAGCTAAAACCAGAAGGAAAACCAGTGCCTGGGAAGACAGATACTCATTTACTTTAAACAAAATATCTGAGTAACAAAAGAGCCAAGATGATCTTGAAGTATGATCACTGGAAAGATCAAAGTTCTACAGGTGAGATGAGATGAGGGTTCATGTGAGGTTTCATCCAATCCATTGCTTTACCTGATGGGCTTTGCTGCTCTCCCAGCATGGCTTTAACACCCTCACCTGCTTTGTGATCTGATTTGGAGCTCTTGTTTCATGGTAGCTGCGCATCGTGGTATTGAACTGATTTAGAAGTTTGGGTTTTTTCCATGTCTTTGATTTCTTTTGAGCCATTGGGACAGTGACAGGTTTGAGGGTCATAGATTATAACAGTAATTAATCTTATAAATCAATTTGAAAGCATTCTGATAAAAGTCTTTTTTGCAGACATTGAATAACAATAGCCATGTAATAAGGGTAAGGGTGATGTTTGGTCCTGCTTTTTATAATGTGAGAACTGTAAGAACTCTCTCCACATGTATATTTATTTATTTTTTTTCTGCACAGGTAAATGTTCCAAATTCTCACATGAGTTCAGGTAGATTTTTTTTTTTAAATGTTACAGCATAGGGCTACAAATAACATGGAATTGAAAAGGTGCAGATGCATTTAAATCCCTCGTGTGTGTGGACACACACATAGCCGTAAGCGACAAGTGAGTTACAAGTACAGAACATTTAGACCCATTGATTTTCATTATTACTTGCTTCTCATTCTATATGTCACATCAAAGCAAGGTGCTATTCTGTTTGGAAAGGCCATCAACACGAGGAGATAGGACTGAGCCTTACTTTTCGGAAGGAGTTTCCAAATTTAATGAGTGACATGGGATAAAAGTGACCCTGGATTTGCTGTGGCAGGTTTAGCCAGAGAGACCGCAGAAAAAGAAAAAAATGCCTAGATTCAGGCTTTGTACAAAAACTACTCTCTTAATTGAAGCTTATATAAAAAACTTAGATATTCCTTTCAACTATAATGCTTGAAGACGGTCTTGACTTACCTCTATTATTCAGAATCATTTCAAGTAAAAGTGAACATCTCTTCTCAGTAAACATATTTTGTGAATCAATCCAAGCAAATAATGCTTTCTTCAGTTGTGCAAACTTCCTAAAATAACATGTTGACATCAAATCATCCTGTTTTGAAGGGTTAGTAATAAATAATCATCAATACTGCAGACTGAAGGATGCATCAATTATATTTATTTTACACACAGTTCAGACTCTCTCAGTTGTATATTTTTCCCCAATAATTTTGCACATTTTATTGTAAAGTGTACTTCAGTCTAATTGGCAATGTGGCTACTGACTGCTGATTGAGACAAAATTACACTTTGCTGGAAACAAAAATTGAGTTTTACTATATGAAAGCTAAAATATTGCCAGAGTCTTGCAGGATTACTCTAGGATGTGGCTTATCAGGCACAAAAGAGGACTGAAGAACAGGTAGTATAAAGGAGTAGAACCTTATACAAAAGAATTAGAAATTGTTGCTTTGAATGTAAAGGGGATTAAATCAGGGGTGGGGGGGTGGAGGAAATAAGTGCCTAGTTTTGAGATTATGAAAGTATTTTAACTTAAATGGGTTATAAAAACAATCCACATATCAGTGACGAGTTTATTTTGACCTTTAGTATGGGCATGAGGAAGAGATTGAAAATTTTAGGCTATTTAGGATCATTACATTCTCAATAAAGAGAATTAGAGTTTCATGGAGTTATTCATTCTTTTCAGAGTTGAAGTACATATTGAATATGGTATAACAGAAAAGTGAGCTGCAGATTTAATAGATATGTCCTCAGTTATAATGATTCATGGGGACATTTAGAGGGAGGAAAAAATTCAGATATGTCATCAGAACTGAACAAGAGAAATTCCCTTTTAGAGAGTATAGAATTCCCCTCTAGTATATGTCCTATTTTTAGCCTTTAAGAAGTAGTATTTGAGCCCATGGGGAGAGGCTGCTTGCTAACTTGTAATTTCATATGATTTGAAATGTGGCACCTGCTGGTCTCCTATGTGGGATCACTTAGGAGAAACAGCAACTATCTGTAAGGCTGGGTTGTCTAGCTGGTTATCTTGAGCTAAAATCCCTTTTCACGTTGGTGTTACATATGCCATGTAGGTAGGGGGTTATTTTAAGATTGCCTGCCAATATGTAGATGTGGTTTTGGTAATTCTGTTCTTTAAGGAATTCAAAGTCATTGTAGTACCTTATTCAACTACAGTAAATGTTAGAAATAAGTGCCAGATCAGAATATTATCTGCTTAGCTCTGAGGAGTGGTAGGCTAAGGTAAGAATGATGCAAAACAAGTTATCAAATCAGACAAAGGGACCTAATTAAAACATGATTGCTGAGGTCTAGCAAAAATACAATTAATTTGTAAGCTAAAGAAAATGAGGTGGCAAAGTTAATGTATTTGCCCTTTATCTCTTGAGATCTCAGTTCAAAGACACTTTCAAATCCTACAGGATCAGCTCTTTCAGATCCTAGAGCAGCCCAATAGATTTAAAATTAGATTGGACTCATCCAAAGATATAATGTGTGAATGTAACAAAGCCACTCTGAAAATAAAAATAGCATACTGGCTGTCACTGCTTAACGTCTTTCCAGGATGCAGCATTCAGTATTGCCGTATGTAGACAGAGTAAACCTGAACCAAGGAAATCCAGGTGCAAATCACACTTCAAGTTCTTTAGATGAAATTCTTGTGTTAGAGCAAAGACATCCTATCTCTGCATAAAAGAACTGATTTTTTTTCTTGACATCCTGCTTTCACCCTCCCCCCTCAGTTTAAGTAGCTAAAAGATCTGTGTTGTATTTGGTGTAATTACACTAGTTATCTTTGCTGTAGACCAAATGTCTCATCTTATTCCTCAGTATCTTCAGGAGTAATTAATTTTTCTATTTGTTTATTTATTGCTGAATTGCAAGTCAAGAATGAGGATTGGACTCATAGGATGAAAAAAGTGGTACTTGAGTATTTGAGTTCAAAACTCAGGTCTGCCACCCATTTGCTCTGTGACAAGATACATAACCTTCCTGTTCCTTGAGTCCCAAATACATAAAAATACATTTCAAACATGTTTTCTTGATGTTCTGAGTTGGGGACAAAAACATCTTATTCTGGCTTCACTCAAGCAGTGTTGAGCACAACAGTGTTATTACAGCCATCACCTGGCATGTTTCTGTGGGTAAGGGAAAAGTAACTGTTGTCACCTACCTGGTCTTGCATAAAGCATTTGACACTCTCCCATGTGGCATCCTGGTCACCAAATTGGATACCCATGGACCCGAGGGGTGGACAGCTCCCTCAATAAGGAATTGGCTGGATAGCTGCACTGAGTTGTGATCAACAGCTCTATGTCCAAATGGAGACCAGTGACAAGTGGCATCCTCAGAAGTTGGTTCTAGGACCAGTGATGTTTAACACCGTTGTCAGTAACATGGACAGTGGGATCAAGGCACCCTCAGCAAGTTTGTAGGATCAGAAGGAATGGTTTGGGGCTTGAGGAGGCCTGATTTAGATTGGAGATTAGGAATGACCCTTTACAGTGAGGGTGGTGAGACACCAGAACAGGTTGCTCAGGGAAGTCATGAATGCCCTCTCCCTGGAGGTGTTCAAGGCCAGGTTGGATGAAGCCTTGAGTGACTTGGGGTTAGAACTAGATGATCTTTAAGGTCACTTTAAACCTAAATAATTCTATGAATCTGTGAAGCTGGTTTAGACTTGTGGCTTGACCTGTAAAGGCACAGGGTGACACTTGTCACTTCTTGGATCATTATGTTTGATGCTCACAACCTTGTGGTGTCAGGTACATGGTGCAGCACCTCTTTCAGGGGGGTAGATATTTGGAAACTAATATGTATCACTTTGAAAAAGTGATATTTGTCCTGGTCAGAAACTGTGGAGAAGAACACAATTTAAGGTAAAAAAGTATTTCTTTCAGCTGAAGATAGTCCCCCTCCCCCCTCCTCAAAGATCCGTCCTATTTCAATTCTTTTATTCTTCCTATTAGGTTTTGACAGTCTGTGTATGGAGATATTTCTTGTCAAGATGAAAGCCACCTCTCTATTGCTTGCAGTGCTCTGTCAGTTCCCTTTAAGGAGTTAAGTGCACTGTGAGTTAGTAAGAACAATGAACCCTGCTCATTCCTGCAGCTGTCTGTAAAAACTCATTTTATTATTCTTATTTTGTGGAATAAATTAGGTGTTTTTAGTTGCTTTCCACAATTTATTGGCACCAGGGCTGGATACAATATTTTATGGAATATTTCATGAATGTATAAAACTGAACAAATAATCTGCAGATATGTTGGTATACCTCCGTCTTCTTGTTGTAGTAGCACAATTGGTTGTAGATTAAAAAAAAAAAAAAAAAAGTAGTACGTATGCCAAACCTCATGTGGGGCAGAGGTGAGAGAACCACAGACTGTGGAATGCTGTCCTACTTTCCTGCTCTTCCATCTCATGTTTCAATGGAAAGTAAGATTTGCATTCTGGGTTGAGGTCTGCCCAGCACCATGCAGCCCTGCAGCTCTGATGGGGAATTACTTCCCTACCTCTGTACATCCTCCCTCCTTATGAATTCAAACCTAAAAGGGAAATTTTCCTCGTGAGTGACCTTGCACTTTTCCTCCTGTTGCCTAGAGGAGAGCAAGATCGGTGAGCAGTGCTTGACGACACACACCATAGTCCTGTTCCTTGCTGCCCTTGCATCCTAGCTGCTGCAGATTGTAAACCCACATGTCCATAATCAGTGATAAAAATAAACCTTGTACTGGGATGCAAGTAGTCATCTTCTGTTGCAATTGGACACACCACTCTGAAGTGTTGAACAAACAGGAGAAAGTACATCAGGCATCTGTAGAAGATGCTGAAGCTGAGAGATTGATATTCCAGCTAGGCTATTGTCTTCCAGCTCCAGGAGATACTTGTTATTCCTGCAATTTTCTATGCATATTGTGCATAAAACATATAAAAAACTGAAACACCACGTTATTACAGCTAGGGAGAGTTGAGGAAGAAAAAGCATTGAACTACTGGCATAAGGGCAAGAGGCGAAAGCAAAGGTATGTTCTGTTGTTTCCTTTGAGGAGAGGTGAAGGCAAAGGGGAGATTTAGCAGCTGTTCCTTGTGGCAGAAAATCATCCCTGATTGTTTGTAGAACAGAGGCATATGAGTGTCAAACAGATACTGTAGATCCACAAAGATATATCCTGACCTGCGTGCCTGCTGGATGCGCATGTCATGACTGTAATTTTGTCGTGGTAAAAATGTCAAAGATCATGAAAACCTAGTAAAAATGAATGAAGGAAAAGTCACTGCCAAGTTTTGAAGTAATCAAATGACCCTTGCAGACCCAGATCTCTCTAATCTAATTTTCTCAAGGTCTGAAGGGTGGCTTATGCACCTTCTATTAGGCACTATCTAACCCTTACCTCTTAAGAGTCTATGTGTACACATTCCTATAGGGAGCACGCTGTGCTAGGATGAACAGTACCTCCTCTAAGATGGTAATGGTAGAACATGAAATTTCTGTGTTAGGGTCCAGCTCTCTTGCTCCAGTTAAACTTATGGCATTGTCACAACACACTGATCCATTAGCCTACAACTGCGTTTTTCATCACAGGTGTACTTCTATATCATATGTGCCCTTTACTTAAGGAAGGACAGGTTTGTGGATTGTGGTGTTTTGTGTTTTGTTTTAAATAAATTTGTGGCTAATTTTTCACACACACTTGTACAATGCACAGCTGTGTGGCAAAAAGGAAGGAATGGACTTTGACTCACCATATAGAATCTCTATATCTCCTCTTGACTACAAAGCTGTCCTGCGTGATATATCCTCAATCTTCAAATACGTCCCTAAAGCTATTAGCCAGACTGAATTACTTCTTGACTTACAGTATATGTTATCTAAACAGGCCATTTTTGGGCCAGTATACATTAAAACCTCCCTTCACCCTTCTTGTCTGAACCAAACTGGTTGTTTTTCAGGTTCACATCAGATCATATCAATCTCCCCTCCAAACATGCCCCCAGCTTCCTCTTTCTTATGCCCTACAGCTTCTTTCGTGTTGGGAGATCAGGTGGCAAGTTGTCAGCAAAGCCCAGCTGCTGCTCATCTTGAAATTCACGCTTGCTCTGAGCTCCCCATTAGTTTTGCCCTAGAGAGTGTTGTTTGCTGCTAACAGGGAAGCCCAGAGCCATCTGCATTTCTGCCAGCTCAAAGACTTTAGAGGGCTGGAGGCTGTAGTGTAACTAACAGGAAAGTCCGGAAGCAACGGGAGATTTGAACGTAGCGACACAGCCTGCAGCCCAAGCCAGTGGTCTGTCACTACCATTCCTCCTCACGCTGATTCTAGAAACGTAAAGTGCAACCTTGAATGAATAGATTCCCTGTATTGAGGCTGTGTCTTCAGCAAAGAAATCAGCAGTTAGATTGCTAGTGATAAAATGTATATTGAAGACAAAGGAACTGGAGAGAAAGGACATGTTAAAAGTGACCTTAAAAATTTGACCTAGTGTGTAGGGGAAGGGAAAGTACCAAGTCAAGGAATCTCAATCAGGTTTCTCTGTCACAACGCTACCCAGAAATGTGGAACATCTCCTCTATGGGGCTGTGGAAAGTACAACAGAGCTGAAGTGTTCCCACACTCTCCTGGGATGAAAGGGGGTAATATCCATTTTATTTTCCCCAGGAAGGCTCTGCTTTCCAAGGACTGGGAAGCATAACATTCTGTAGATATTTTTTCAACAAGAGTATTTTTGCACAATTGGGCCAAACAACTTTTGCACAGCTTTGGATAGTTCCCTTTGTGATAACCCCCTTGGTGAGTATCATCTGTAGCTGTGAACAGGGTCAGTCCAAGAAGCTGATTAGCAGAGAGAAAAGCTCTTTATTTTAGTGGCTGTCTATAGGCGTTTGTAGAACTGATCCCATCACCTGTTACAAATTGTTTCACAATACTCATTTTGGTGAAAATGACTAACAAACAGATAAATGAATATTTACAGTTCAAAGGCTAATTTCATGTGAATATTCTCCTATCATGCAAGGCCTCCTGGAGGAGTGTCCTCCAGCCTGTCTTCTAACTGACTATAACTTCGTCTTCTGGTTAAGGAAAGATTGTTTTTTGGGTAGTGACATTTATATTTTGAATGCGAATGTTAAGTTTCTTCTTAATATGTCAAAATAGGAAAGAAAAGTCTAATTAATCTTCCCTCAATACAATACATTTTTCTGCCAGTGTAATAAGTAATATAATTACAGTTTAATTACCTACACACACATTAGTGCTTCACCATAATTACATACAGGGTCTGCTTTATTCCTGCCAGTTATGGACTGGTTTAAAACTACTGCTTAGTTAAGTCAGTGCTGACTACAACTACTGTAACTGAGTAGAATCATACTTTTATAATAAACTTAGTTCAGAGAATTCATTCTCTTTTGAAAATCCTTTCTCCCACTTTTTGTACTTGTAATCTAGTACCTATGACCATGATATTATGCTGTGAAAATCAAGGATGACTTAAAAGGTCTGACTTCCCACTCAAGACTCTCAGTAACTTCATTCCCCTGCAGAAAGTTTTAAACCAGAAAGATGTCAACTCTTTTACACTATTCCCCAAGCATTATTCTGAGTTACAGATGCAAGTGGTTCATGTGCCAAGGAAAGGGATTAATTCAGTTCCTTTCACATTTATATTTTGTGCTTTTCCTCTTGCACATCACTGTCCCCCTTATGTTCCTGTGGTAATCCCTATGAACTAGATGAGTCTGGGTAAAACCCTACCAGGAGAAAGTGATTAAGGACTGGGGTACTGATGCTACAGTGATAGAATCTAAAGAGTTCAAGCAGACTGGAAGCACTCTACCAGCATGACTGGCATGAACTAGAGAGGGAAGCTAAAATGAACATCCATATTCAACCTGTTCTTGTCAGAGTGGAAAAGGTTTTTCTGCTCATGTTCTGTTGCCAGCAAATGAAAAAATGGCAAATATATATGGCTGCAGGGACAGACACATCCTCAAACAGGAATTGCACACTTCAGTTGTTTGTTTGGTCTGTAATATTAACTGTCACAATGCCCCAGAAGATAATTACAATACATGGAACTTTATCAAAATCATTAGATGACAAGACTTTCTTTCCAGTCTTTGAATGAGTCTCAGGGAGTGAAAGCATCACAATAAAGGCAATCCCTAGTTCTAAACAACTATTTTCCTGCTGTAAAACTGTCCATCTCTCTACTGAAGACAATGCCACTTGAAGTGACTTCTCAAAATCTGAACTTACTGAGGGAAGACCTTCATGTAAATGGATCTTGTGATGCAGGATTAACTTTTCAGTGATCTTCTTTCATTATCAAATCATAAGTGCTGAGGCACTCTTTAAGTACAAGATAAATTTATGACACTATCCTGTTGGATAAGAGAAAAAATTATTGGGTTTTATTGTGTGCAAGATTTGTCACTGGCAAGGACAGATCTTCGTGAGATTGGGTGTGTCACAGAATGCTGCAGAGCTTACTTTATGCTTTAATTTCTTACCTGGACAATCCAAATACTAGTATGGGAAAGGAAATGAATATACTTGCATTCCTCACCTTCTTCCCAAAATAGTTCTTCCTTGGAAGCCACCATAAACTATTTTTACCATTGTAAACTTTGTAAACTTTAACAAAGTTAGCCTTAAAGCTTCCAGTGATAGCGACTGAGTTCTTGGCTGTTCTTGTCTTATGTTTGGATTTGATTCACAGAGAGGCAAGGAATGTCCTTGTAAGCTCAAGATTCTGCAGGATTCGACAGCATACTGCATACAGTAGAGATCCTCTGGTCTGTAGCCTGTGCTCTCAGTCACTGCTGCAATACACATAATGACACCAGGTTGGTGAAAACATTGGAAGGTGATTACATATTTCCCCCCCCTCCCCTGACTAAAGCTTCTCAATTAGGAGGTAAGCCATTTCTGCTGAAATAAATACTAAATGACTTGACTTCACATTTTGTAGCTCATATGTGTTGAAGTCTAGAGGAGACTTATTTCTTTGCAGAATATTATGTTGGTTTCCCAATAATGATGTCCTGAAAGTCTCCATTTATACAGGAAAATTATTTTACAGCTTTTAAAGGAAGCTGTTGCATTTATGGATTCTGGCAACTTAAATCCACCATTAATGGGAGAGAAGAAGCAATAGTCAGATTAATCTACTTTTCCCTCTGTGCATTATGCTGTTTACCTAATCACAAGTTCATGGAGAAAGATAATTCAGAAGAAAATGTATCACATGAATTTTGGATGACAGCCTGACTTCCCATAACTGGCTAACTAACATTAACTCTGAAATTGTATTTCTTGATGAGAAAATTCTGAAAAAAATATGCATTGCTTGTTCTGGTTGAACTGACACCTTTCTCAAGATCCTGGAGGGGTAATCACAGACACTTGGCAATAATGGTGCAGTGTACTCCATCTCTATGACTGCTAATGAGTCACACATCAAGTTCTCTTTTTTGCCTTTGTGCTAAAGGTGTGAGCAGATCAGAGCCAGCCCATCTAATAGAAAGGGCCAGAGACTGCAAACCTTCACTGGTAGGAAGGGCTACAGTGGCTTGTCAAACTTGACTTCACCTGTGCTTGTATAAATAATAGCTTCAGGACCAGCTTGATGTTTGCAAGAGATCACATCTTAGCTGTCCAAATTTGTAGTAGTTATATTCCTTCTTTTCCTCCCTGAAATAATACCTTGATATAATTGTTTTCTAAGGCAGCTTCAAATTGCACCATTTAAAACAATCGCTGACTGTTGCCTCATGTTAGATCGCAGGGCACCGTCTTAGTATGTTTTCATACACTTGATCTTCATTTGAGTTTTCTACTCAGAAACTTTACATGCTTTGGCTAAAAGAGAACACAAAGGACTGAAAAAATAAAAAGGACCCTTTTGACACACTCAGGTGAATGCATTGCACCTGATGCTTTAGTCCTCAAAACAAACAGTTGATTAGAAATAATTTCTGTGTACAGGTGAATTCTTCTTGACTAAGAACCCAGCTTCGTCTACAGTTCTGTGCACGTGTGCCTGTACTGTTGTTTAAACATCATCTAAAATATGGTAATCAGTGAATAAATTAAGAATCTGTTTGTTAAACTATGCATATATTTAAACACAAAATTAAGTTGTGTATATTTTGTTGAGATTAAATATGGAAATGTTTTTATCAAACATAGGCTCTTCCATTCCCCTGTTCCCTTTCAGTGCAATCTTTCAGATGCTGATTTCCGCCCCCCTCCCCATTGACATTTCTTTCAGAAAAAACACGGATACTTGTCCATGTCTATACCCCTTGTCATGCACCTTCGTTTCTGGGTTCTGTTCAGATTCTTACCTATAGCCCCAGGCATTGCTGTCTGCTCAATAGTTTCCAAACCCTGTAAAGAAGAAACAAGATGACGTATTACTTTTTAAACATAAACCACACATGACTAAGACCCAATAATTTAGTCGCTCCTGCTAGGATGCTGAATGATTAAGTCTGACATCAGTCAGTGCCAGTAGTGTATTTTTGATAAACCATAGTTGTCTGTTGCATACTACAACATCTGTATTTTTCACACCAGAGGCATCTGTCTTGTTCAAGAAAATGAGAGACATGTAGCACACTGCTTGTGCAAGTAGTAAAACTGATAGAAACTGTACCAGTTTTCATTCTACATAGAGCTCCTTTCTCAAGTGATAGCAAATGACATATTTGGACCACTTTTTATAGAAACCATTTCAGGAAATATTCTTCTGTGAATGTCTGTGCAAACTTGTGAAGGTCCATCCTCAGATCCAGTAACATCTACAAGTGGCAGAAAAAGGAGCCCAAAACTTAATTAAGTTTACTGTTACTATTTATCATTCCATAAAGATTTCTTTTTTCACATATAGATACATTTTTGTTGTCTTTAGAATTTTAACTTGCTGAAGGAGATCTCAGGAGTCTCTGTTCTTTGGAAACAACAAAATTGGATTTATTACATGTCATAAATGTCTGTGCTGTAAATATTTATTTAACAAGACAAATTTTTACTGTCTCTGTACCCATAATATGGGAAGAATGGTACTTATTTATATCAGAAATGAAGCTGGGCTAACATTCTTTGTGAAAATATCATTCTAATTGTGATGATTTTCCTCATATTATCTTCACAGTTTCCATACCATACATCATGGATCAGAGATAATTTAAGCTTTTATTGATCTTTCTGTCTATAAGTACAAAGTTACAGTAGCCAGAAGGAGGTATCTCTCTCTCAGTACTCTTCATGTGTGCAGTAGTGATAGCTTTTTACCAGACAACCTCATTGCCTGTTCATTCTTATTAAAAAAAAAAAAAGTCGGTATTTAGTAACTCTAATCCATCTTAATTTAAAACCAAGTTCCAAATGTGACCTCTTGGAACAAAGTAAGAAAGAAGAGTTGCTAATTTGACATTCCTGTGTTAGCAAGAGCAGCATGGGAACAAAAAAAAAAAAAAAAAAAAAAAGGGGGTTCTTATATTAAGGTTAAAAATCAAAAAGTCATAATGCTGTGACTTAGCAGTGTTACCTCTAGCAGTGCATTTGCAGCTGGTGTTTAGCAGCGTCATCACTCTATTGCTAAAGGCGATTGTGGAAAGTGGTCTTTTTTCAGGTTTTACTGTGAAGGGAATGTCTGACTTTGATCACAGTCAAAATGATGGCATAGTCGGCAGACGAAATGCTGCAGATAGTTGGAAAAGGCAACTGCTTTGGAGTACGTCCTTTAAACTCTAATGGATCAGTTAATTCTCCAGAATATTTACTGGGAAAAGCCCTAAAAGGGTTAAGAAGCTGCTATAAGAAAGGATAAAAATGATAGACTGGAAGAAAAAGAGGTAGTAAAAATTGAAGGGTATAAAAAAGCAGAGGAATGTGGCTGGGGAATAATAAAATAAGAGAGAGAAGTTAAACCAGTGACCCTTGTCGGCAGTGAAAAGCGGGAGATTAGAAAATGTTTCATGCTAATTTCCATGGAGATTTCTTTAATTTATCGAAAATTACTTTCTTCTGCTTTGATTTGTCCAACTGCCTGCCCCCTCACAGCTTTTGCGGGGTGGTCCTACCCGTCACGCCATGCTGAATATGGGCCTTGTTTGCCCCCACACTGGGCCAAAGCGTCGTGAGATTACTGAAGCGTCTCTGACGTCTCTATCAGCTTGTGCCACCACAATGCCCTATTCCTTTTTTTTTCCTATTCTCTCTCTCATTCTCTCCTCTCCTCTCTGTAACAGAGTCTTAGGATTCCTGTCACATGATGGCTTCATCGGGGGCCCCTTGCTGAAGCATTTTCACTTTTCTTCTGATCCGTTCAGCTTGCTTCTCTCTGCTGCCTGGCATATCAAAGGAGATTTGTGGGTCATTGAGCCATGGACGCAGAATATAAAGTCATCAGCCCGCCTGGCAGCATCAAAACAACAAAAAAACTCCTAGCCATCATTTACCATCTTCATCCTTCAAGTGGCAGGAGATTGTTAGTCTTTCTTACAAATGCATATTGAAAGCATTTAATTTCTCAAGGATAATCAGGATGTAGAGGTACCAGCTGAAAAGATCTTAAATATTACAGCTCCTTACAGGGCACTTCGGATTATAGCATGATGTAGAAAGATGAAGAAGCTGCTTATAGCTCTGATTTTAAAGGCACAGGCTAATATTAATGACAAGCTGGTATTTTTTTTTCAGAATAATTAAGTAATTTGCCAAACATCTCCAACCTTGTCACGGATAATAAATGGATATATTTGATTACAAGCATTCTGAGCCAGTGGAAGTTGATATTGCTACCTCAGTTTAGCCTAGTTGAGGATTTGATCCTGACTCTATTTGGGAATGCAAAGAAAGATTCATTACAGTAAGGTTTCTAAATGTAGCCATTAGCACAGTTTGAATCATCTCTTTGGGCTTTTTAATACCCAAGTGATCATGGTAGCAATGCCAGGATTGATTCTGTATCACACCAAGTGTCTTTAGTGATACAGGGAATGATGGCACCGCGTACATGCGAGAGGTGGGAAGTGCAGTGCAGCAGCAAGGTTAGAAATATCTGTTTTGAAATGTCCATTTGCCTCAATTAGGAATGTGTTGAAGTGGTTTGGAACTGTTGGGGGCTCTAAGCACCTTTTAAAATGAGTTCTCATTAGTCTCTTCAAAATCAGTCTTTAAAACACAGCCTTAAATGTCTCCCTCAGTTCCCTCTGGACAGTGAACTTGCATATTAAGATTTTCTTTATTTTGTAGCTAAGCCTGCTATGTATTCTACTAAGCTCAAGGCTATTGCTGCAAGGTGACTCACCTAGATCGATTGATTTACGAGGAGGTGGTGTGGTCTGGAGCAATGGAGATTTGGCTGTGTCTGCCTAAGGCACACACTGCAGTAAGATCTCTGTAATGTCCTAGGGAAATAATCCTGGGGGAAGATGGGTAATGGATGATGCCACAAACATTGGAAGAAAAGTTAGAGTGATAGTGATACCAGGAATTCATGATGGCTGGTGAACAAATTCTGACAAACTGCAGATACTGTGACCCCTCTAACTATAGCTTCAGGGGGCAGTCAGGAATAGGGGCAATTCCCCTCAAAACCCAGAGCAGGAAGATATACACAAAAATGTAATCCAAACCCACAATATCTCTGCTTATTTCCTGTATAACCAAAAGTTGTCTGACTTGCCCCCCCCCCTTTTTTTTTTCTTCCTTTCCCCCCTCGTTCCCCTCCCCCCCCCCCCCCCCCCCCCCCCTTCTTCTTCTATATAAACGTCACTTGCCATGTGTAAGTTTTCTTGTTGTGTCTGTAAGGGCGTCTTCATTTCTATAGTGCCTGATTTGACAGTTACCATATTCATGATTCTCTTTCTAAGCATCACCTTCTCTCTTTCCTCTTGGATTTAAATCTCAGCTACATAAATGATTTAAAATTCCCTCACGATCAAACATGATCATGCGGAGCTTAAAGTTTGAGAGAATGTTGAGTGTCCTCTAATTAATTGCATAAATGTGGAATGCAAAAATTAAGTGTTAACTGGTAATTTCTGTGTGCAGGAAGCTTCCTTAATATGTGCTACATTATAATAACTCTCATGCACTTGGGATGCAAACTATTAGCAATTCATACGACACTTGTTTTCCGAGAGTGATCATGAATCTTTCCTTTAATGATTCTAATTTTTACTACTGTATTAATAAAGGACTATCTAGAACACAATTTTGTTATGCCTATCGTGTACCCTTACCTTTTGCTTTGGTTTTATGTGCAAGCCTCTGTATAAAGGTGTCTATGTGTATACAATATGTTAGTGTGCAGTGGAGAAAGAAACATTTACACAACTATGCTTCATTACTTAATTCATTTGACATAAGAATTGAGTACTTTATAGACTAATTTTGAAAGAGAAAGGTGCACACAATTCTAAATTCATAGTTATAGTGACTGCTCTGCTAGATTTCAAAAGGCAGACCTTTCTAGCATGTGCCATTTTGTCACTTATGTTAGAAAGGAGTGCTTTAATTCCCTTAGAAGTTAACCTTAAAAAGGAAACATCTCCCTTACTGTGGTATTGACCTTGTTCTGGTGAATTGCCATGTTTTCCTTTACCTACATTGCAATATTAGTTTGAGATGTTTACATCAAGAATAAGGTTAAATGTTTCTTTTCTGAGGTCACTTTCTCCTGTTATTTCTATGTATATCTCTGAGAAGAAAAAAAAAAAAGAAAGCAATCAGACTGACTAACAAAGCAACCTGAGATAAATGTATTGAATGCATCAATTCTTTTATGTTAAAGCTACCCTTACTTTGACATTCTTGTCTGGATGACAATCAAAACTCAAAGCAAGTTGTCGTTAACTCCAGTAATATTTTCACAAGAAGCTTAGGAAAACTTCTATTTTACATGTTCTCTGCATGTGAAACTGCAAACATCTCAGATTTACCTTAAATCTTCATACACTTTAAAGAGTATCTTGATGTTAGGTGTAGTTTCAGATTTACAGGAAAGCCTCCAAAAGTTGAGCTTTGCATTATTTTCATTTATTTGAAAACCAAGATCAGAATTAGTAGAAAACTTGACTGGTTTTTTGTGAAAATTCTGAATGTCTGAAAATAGTTAAAGAAGTTTGAAATTGCTTAAAGTTCTTCAGGAGAATCCAGAATTTGAACATTATCTACATCAGATTCATTTCAGGCCCAAATAGGAAACAGAAAAACATATTTTTATGGAACAGCTGTTTTATCATTTCACCCTTGAACTGAAATTTTATGTGCAAATTGTGCTAAAATAACTTTTTCGTGAGATATTAATAGACTCATAGAATGATTTGGGTTGGAAGTGACTTCCAAAGGTCATCTATTCCAATCCCACTGCAGTGAGCAGGGACATCCTCCACTAGATCAGCCTGCTCAGCTTTGTGGATCCTGATCTTGAGTATCTCTAGGGATGGGACCAAAACTACTTCCCCAGGCAACCCGTTCTAGTGCTCCACTACCCTCATGGTAAAGAACTTCTTCCTGACATCCAATCTAAATCTGCCCTTCTCTAATTTCAAACTGTTGCCCCTCATCCTATTACTCCAGACCTTTGTAGACAGTCCCTCTCCAGCCTTTTTGTAGGCCCCCTTCAGGTACTGAAAAGCTGCTGTTAGGTCCCCCCAGAGCCTTCTTTTCTGTAGACTGAATAACCCCAGTCCCCTCAGCCTGTCTTTGTAGGAGAGGTGATCCAGCCCCCTTACCATTTTTGTGGACCCAATCCATCAAGTCCATGTCCTTTTTGTGTTGAGGGCTCCAGAGATGGACACGTCACTCCAGGTGAGGTCTTACCAGAGCAGAGCAAAGTTGAAGAATGACCTCTCTTGATCTGGTCACACTACTTTTGATGCAGCCTAGGATGCAACTTGCCCTCTAGGCACCTAGCATACACTGTTGGCTTGCATCCAGCTTCTTATCCACCAGCACCCCCAAGTCTTTTTCTGCAGGGCTGCTCTCAATTTCATCATACCCCAGCCTGTATTGATTTCTAGGATTGAACCAACCTAGGAGCAGGACCTTACACTTTGCTTTATTGAATCTAATGAGATTCACTTCAGCCCACTTCTCCCACCTGTCCAGGTCCCTCTGGATGGTGTCCCATCCATCAGACTTAACAGCTGCACCACTCAGCTTGGTATCATCTGCAGATTTGCTGAGGATGCACTTAATCTCACTGTTGATATTGATGAAGATATTGAATAGCACTGGTCCTTATACAGACCTTTGAAGGACACTACTTGTCACCTGTCTCCATCTGGACATCAAGCTGTGGACTACTACGCTTTGGATGTGGTCATCCAACCAATTCCTTATCTACAGGAAAGTCCACCCATGAAATCCTTATCTCTCCAGTTTAGAGAGAAGGATATTGTAGAGGACTGTCAAAGGCTTTACAAAAGTCCAGATAGATGATATCTGTTGGTCTTCGCTTGTCCACTGTAGTTATACTTGTTTGCCTGCCCTGTTCCTGGTGCTCCCTGGAGACATTTCAATCACCTGCACTGGGTGAGAACAGCGGCCCCTGGATGCTACCTGAGCTCTCCCATGCTTTGCTGATGGTTTCTCTCTGGGGTTGTGCACTCAAACCCCACCTGCCAGAGAAGTCTCTTGTGTAGCTCAGTCTAGCTTTGATACAGCATACAGCCCTTAGTGATGCTGCTTCTGAGATGTTGCCTCAACCACTCTGAAAAGGGTAACTCCCTTCCTTGAGTCTAAAGGAAATCAATCTGAATAGGTCCATAATGGACTTCCAAAACAATGCTGAAAGTTCATACCTGGATTTCAATTTCCATATTAAAACTGCATATAAATACAGAAAACTTCAACTCTTTTAGGTCCTCTCACTATAGAAGACTTACTGAGATATCCCTGAATAAATTATGGTAAACCTTGTAGAGCACAAAATCAGAGACATAGCAATAATCAAAAGACCTGTTCACATCAATGAATCTGGATTTCCTCCAGCAAAGATTCAGACCATGGTATAGTGTTCAGTAGTCCTTATTTTTTGCCAGAATACAAAGCCAGACTCTGGAGGGAGGACAAGGAATACTGAATTCATTTAAGGTAACTTAGCACAGTAACAGGGAACTCTTTTCATATGCATTGTTTTACTAAATCAAATATTTCTTGTGCTGATTTTCCATGTTATTGTGTTACTACTTGGATAGGGTGGCTGGCTTACCTTGATGAAAAAAAAAAGCATTTATGAAAATGGAAAATTTTATACCCCTCTTCACTCTATCCCACCTATTTTGATCAGTTCTAATTATTTTCATGATGTAATCCCAATAAAGATCACAGAGTATTGCAGTCAGCATTTGTTGAACCTGTAACTTTAATGAAGGGTGTTACTGTATTATCCCTACAGCTAAAGTGAAATCCCACAGGAAAATGTTGTTAACTAATTCTGTTCTCTGAAATACGATCTAAAAAAAATGTTGAAGATTTGTGTACAAAAGCTGTTGCAGTGTACCTATGGCAGCCTCTCTTTCTCTACATGTATTGTGCGCTAACATAAGCACAATTAAATGGAGTATTGACTTCCTTCGGGATCTTGGTATAGCAGCAGTTAACAACACAGCACTGCATTTCATTAAAGATTTGGGGCTGCAGAACTTAGATATGGAGAATATCAAATGGAATATCAAGGAGAAACAGTCAGCAGAAGTTACTGCCTGGAGCAGTGCCTCTGTGTGTTTTATGCATATTCAGTTCACCAATTCTTTCTAATTCGTTTGATGATTTAGCTTAGTTAGTTTTTATTTCCTTCTCAGTCCAGAGCATTAGCTGTTATTTTGTGCTTCTGCTTATACTGTTTCCATTTTAGATCGGATGTTTGATATGGAGAAGCATTTTGTCTCTCCCTTTACATTAGCCTCTTGGACTTGCATCAGAGAGGAGGCATCTTGAACTTTCTGACCAGCAAGGCAGTGCTTTGTAAGGACATGGCTGGTAGTGTAGGAAGGCAAGAAAGATTCAACAAAGTGGCTACTGGCACTCCAAATACCTTCTGTAGAAGAGTTTAAAAGGTTGTTGTGGTGCGAGGACTTTAGTAATAACCAGAGAATATATTTACTGCAGAGGAAAAGGGATTGTCACCTCATAGTCCATCTGCAAGGAGCCTGCTACTTACTAGGGTTTTACCAGAGAAGAAGAACATAGGACTGCACACTCTTGAACATGCATATTCAGCCGAAGATACCACACCAGAAAGAATAGGGAATTGGATTCTCAGACAAGTTGTAGATTTTCCTGTCATACCTATGGGGCCAGACTTGCCTGTGTCAAGTAGCATGTGTTCACATCTTGTTCCTATCACTGCAGCCCCATCTGAGCAGCCACATTTGGGGGTGCAGTTGGCAGCAGACTCAATAAACCAAATTCAACAAAACAGTGTTTTGTGTTTGATCTTTCAATTACATGCAAACTATTTCTACTGAATAGAGAAGAAAGTTAAGAACATCCTTAAGTGTTTTTTCTGGGTTTACTTTATTCATTTGATCTATATCAAAAGCAATGTAAAGTAATCATACCTGTGTTGTTTGCAGGGAAGTAGGTTAGGCCAGAGATGGCACTACATATTGTAGGAGGATTCTTAAAGAGAAATTTCTGATGTCAGAATAATGACAGTGGTTGGTGGCTGAAAACTTGAAAAGTTTAAGAATGCATTTCTGAAAAGGTGTGTAATGCAGCTAATATGATAGAAATACCTTGTTATTTATTGTGTTATTGTCGCCTGTCATCTAAATTATTATGTTCTCATGTTTCCCTCTCTAAAATTTAGAACAATAGATCATTGAGAAGTGTAAGTCAGTAACTGATTTCTATGACAGTGTACAGAATATTGTGATTTTAATGACAGTGAGGCAGATGAGTGAAGCAGGAAAATAAATGAGTTTGAAATCCTTTGAAAACTTTATTCTATGTGTTTCATTGATTTTGAGGGGGGAAAAAAATAGGAGGACTGTACTCACACTTGTGTAAGTCTAAAGTAATTGAAAGAAAAGAATAACCTGCCTGTGATTTAAATTAAATATAAAAAGAATTCCATTCTAGTGTCACATTATTTGGGAAGATTTCAATTAATGTGTTTCCTTTGTCAGTTTGAATCATCAAACCAAAAGTTTTTTTTTCCCCTTTCTCTTTTGTTCAGGTTCTGCATTGTTTGTTAGTTGTGTGCCATGAAATCTTCTTTGCATATTTAAATGTGAAGAATTCAAATGAGAAGAAAAGCAGTTTTGACTCTGGAGAACTTTTAAAACTAGTCAGTTTTCTGAGTGCCTCAAGGGCAGCAAAAGAATATGACAAAGCTGGCAAAGCCAAAGCCCCTTAAGAAAAAGAAATGTTGAAGTTACTCCAGCTGCAAAGCCTGATCTCAGAAAACTAGGGCAGTATATTCCTTAAGCTCCCTTCTTGGACTGACTGAGGAAACTTGAGATTTATTGTTTTGAACTTTAGCTTTCTTGGGCTGGTGCTCTGTGTCCCTGCCTAGGTGAATGGAGGCCATACCCATAAATCAACTCTTACAAAATGGACTGTGTCACAATCCTTCCTCTCAACAGTAGTGATTTCTATAGTAATGCTAGCATCCTCAGTGCTCCTGCTTACTTGGCTTGCTGAGAAGCCTCTGTAGAGATCACTTGCATGTAAACAAGAAATCTGGCAGGAACTCAATCCCTTTCAGCAAAGTTTTCATGATATATTATTACCCATATGGGAACTTAACTTCCTTTACTAGGAGAGTGTGGCATCTCATTTTATTCAGTTCTTGTCTTTCTGCCCTCTCTTTCTCTCTTACTATTTTCATATTCTGTTTTCTCTCAGCTTTCATGGGAAGATTGCTGTTTCAGAAGATTAAGATGAATCTAATTTTATGTTTCAAATCCATATAAAACATGGATAGTTATGGAAGCTTGGACTCATTGTGACAGCAAATTCAGCCTCGAATGCCCTGCAGGGAATTATGTCTTAACATGTTATATCTCTTTTTCAATGTCTGCAAGGCTATTTCTTCATCACCATTTAAACTGCATGGTGGGGAATGCCAACAAAAAATAAGATGCATTGGAAGATAAAAATTCAGTGTAAATAAGGTGTAAGATAGACAGTAAGCTAAAAATGGTTTGTTCTATTTAAACCTACTGGGTGGAAAACAGGAATGGGGGACACATTTCTGATTAGCTCACAAATAAAAAAAGTCTCTCTATTTGTTGACAGTATCAGTATTGGAATTCAGCTCAGTGGCATCTGATGCAGTTAAAAAACCACAAAGATACACACTGTAAACCAGCATTATATTTGTGTGTGATGGTAAATGTTTGTTTCTAGCACGACTTCCTTTGGGAGAGATGGGGGCTGGGCCATGGTATGTAATTCTGCTTTTTCATTTGCAGCAGTCACTAATTTCAGATGAGTTGTTAGACCACACGCGAGTAATTTTCCTAAACAATGGATTCAATTAGTGGTTAGATCCAGCTTGTTGGTGTTTTAGGCTGTTTTCTCACCCTGGTCTGTACAATAGACATTTTGCAGATGTCATGCAGTGTTCTTACAACAGCTGTGTGAGATTTCCTCCTGAAGAAAGTGCTCAAAAAAGGGAAGTTGGGGGGCCAATTGGAGAAATGCATGCCTGTGTGTGAACGTTTAATTACAGACTAGGCAGGACTGTTGCTGCCTGCCACCACTTAGCACTTAGAGGGCTGAGTGAGTAGTGGGATAATGTACTTGTGAACATGTTTTTTAAGACCAACTTGAAATTCATTCTGGTTGTTGTTATTCATAAAGTTGGATGGGAGGCTTCCCACATGTGTGCACATGCGCAAAAAAGTTCTCATCCCAACATAGAAAAGGAAGTGTATCTTTGGACTTCAGTGAAAACAATCTTCTAAAAAAATATTTTAAATAAAAAGTTATGGTGAAATGTTTTAACCAAGTGTAATGATATACAATGCTGGCTTTTGGTGTTGTGTTTTTTTTTTTTTTTCATAAATATATTACATTTGGATGAGACTTCTTTAAGAAAGAGTAGAGATTTCAAGGAAGAGTAGAGAATTCAAAGAATAGTGCACATCCAGGGAATGTGAAAACATTTAGGCAGGGGGCCATAGCTGTATGAATGGGGGAGGTATGGCTTATTAATATGGATCTATGTATTTATGCTTGAATTAGTGTATCTGAAGGAACAAATGACTTTGTGCTGGACAGGCTATATACACAAAATCACTTCTCTTGTGACAAGAGAAAATGAAACATAAAATCTAATAGATAATAAATCTGGTTTATATCTTCCTGTCTCTTTAATCAGGAAAGAATCTAGATATTTCTAACTATAGGGTCCAATTATAAAGTGAAATGTAATGTTCTTTCTTTATCAAAAGTGTCAGGAAAATATTTTAAGGGTCAAATCCTTAGCCAGTCTAAATTAGGGGCCTGTTTTGATTTGTACCATCTGAAGATCTGACTTTACATATTCTGAAGAGTGCATGTGCAGATCTCAAAGAGGCTTGTTGTTTCTGATTATCAACTCATTGTTTGGAGGCAGTAGATTATAAAAGACACTGTCAAGTTCCTAAGTGTTTCGTGGATACATTTTGTTAAATTTATCGATGTGAGTAATATTGAAAGTGGTGTTAACATTCCTAGATACAGACATTAATAGAGCTGTTGATTAAACAAGTGTAAATTAGAAAGATGTTAGCAAGTTGGTAACTGGATCATGGAAAAGTAACAGAGGGGACTAGGGAAGGGGGATGTGACGTGAGAAGAAAGACGGAAGCAACTATATTATGTTTTCTCAAATGCTCTAATTGTCACTGACCATTGAGTAGCAAGCAAAATATGTGTGGCTAAGTATTCTTTTACTTAATAAAGATTTAGAGCAAACAGTTTTGTCTGCTAAGTGATCTGTGCAGTAATCACGATTTAAAAAAAAAGGTTAAATATATGTAGATATCAAAGTCCACATATACATATCTCGTTACACTGTGGCCTTGTCACAACATACTGCAGTCAGATGCATCAGATCTCATGGCCTGAGCAGCACTGATAAGCTAGGTTCTTCCATACGATAGCTCCAAAACTGCAGGGGAGAGAATAGCAGCTTGGTTGAGCCACTTGGTAGTGCTTTCCTTTGCCTCAGCAGCAGCCCAAAACACAGGATGACTGTTTTCTGCTGGAGGCACCTGTAAAAAAAGATGATATACTTGAGTGCTCATGGCTATTAATGATTCCCTGACGCTCTTCATAAGAGCCTTAGCACCATCTCCATTCCACCAGGTAACCTGTGCTCATCTGGAAAGCTACTGCTCACTTCCTGAGGGTACAGCTTTGCAGATGCTGGCAGCAGGACAATCTCATTAGCAGGCCTATGCCTTTGAAATTGGCTGCCTATGTATGTACAGTTAAGTGTGAATCTAATCATCAGTTGAGCTCGAAGAACTTGTTCTCCCTGCAGCCAGCATCAGGAGGGCTGGTATATTTTCAATCTCATTAGGGTAATCCAGATTCCAATAGACGCAGCTAGATGACATGGTGATGAGTTCCCTGTGCTTAGCTGTCATTGTAATAATAGCAATTGTTTTTAAAATGCCCCCTGAAGTTTCATTAATAACAAGAACTGGAAAATTTAAAGACCGAACCCATTCCTGTGGTTTTCTGACCACTTGTCTTTGGGACAAACTCGGCTGATGTATCTGATAAGGTCCTGTTACTTCTGAAAATTTTCCTTGTTCGTTAAGAGGGTTTGAAATAGTTTGCTGGCATTTTGATGCTTTGTAAGAACTGGGGAAAAAAAAATGTTATTTTCTACTGCTGAACTTTGAGCAGGCTGCACATCCAAAGTTCTTTCAGTCCAGTAAATTCAAGAGAGCAGCAGAAATTCTTTGTTCCAGTTACTATTTTTATTATGCTGTTATAACTTTCAGAAGTTTACTGGTTGCAGTGGGGGCTGGTACAGTGGAGACACCAGTATAGACAAAGGGTATTCTTGAGGCTGGGCCAGGACAGCAAACCCTCAGGTGAAGTGTGGAAGGGATTTCTGCTTCCCTTTTCTCAGCTCTTTTAAGTAGCTGAGGATGAGCAGCAGTATTCAAAAAGAGAAATCACATGGAGGCTTTCTAGAATTTCTCCAAAATAGTTGAAATACCAAAAATCTTGGAACAACTTCATTTTCAGAGGTGGGCAAAGTTGCAGGCAAGGTTTTACAATAAATGTTATAATTCAGTTGGTCCATCCATAAAATCATCGGTGTTTTTTGTATGAGTGTCAGAAATGAGTGGTTCTCTGAAGAACACTCCCACATTTCCTGCCCCAGCCTACAGACACTGTGGCAGAACACCATTAACAGTGGTGTTCTACATGCGCAAAGACAGGATATGGGTTTTTTCTGTACTTTTAGCAAGTGCCACTTAAAGTTTTGTAGATGGAGCTGGAGCCATGGTGTCTAGGAGGCCAAACATTCTGACAGGATTGCTTAAGTGCAGCAATTCAAGTTTCATAACTAGCTACCCAAGGGGACTGTGTAGTAAGAGCATCCTCCTGTGCTGGCTCTATATGTTAGGAAAGTCACAGGAAGTCTGAAATGAAAATGCCAAATACCCTCAGGCCTATATGGAGGCATCACTGCTGAAAAATAATAAAAATGATGCTAAAAAGTCCTATTCCCAGTGAACTAAATAGTCGATAAAGAACAGGATCTGTGCAGAATTGATTGTATTCATGGTGAGATTTTGTCTACTTATGGTATCAATTAGAGTTGTATTAATAGGTACAGTTTTAACTGTACTCTGGCATTAATTTTAATGATGAAGGTTATCAGTAAAAAGTAAAACAAACATATTTGATGTAACAATTTCGTAGTCTGGACCTTGCATAAGTTAATGCAATGCACTCCATTGAACAGATTGCATGCGTAGGAACAATTCAGAGCTGTATATGAGATCCTGAGTGCCACTTGTTAAACAGCTGCAGGTACCCAGGCCCTTTGATGACCCAGCCCATTCATTTCTCTGAGCAGGATGGCTCTTCATTCCAGTACAACTGCTCTTTTTTTCATGTACAGCAGTGTAAGCCAGGGCCCTACAATAAATGCATGTTTTTGTGTTGGGACCAGTGTAACTTTTTCTGGAGATAAGTTTGGTGCATTGGGATTGTGGCAGTTTAGGCTGGGTGCCCCCTGCCACTGCTGCATGAGATACATCTCTGGTGTCCTGGGTGTTCACCCAATAGGGGTGGACACAGGAAACGACGTATTTCTACCCATAAGTCCTGCGCCCTATAAGGCCATCTGCAGAGTCATTCTCTTCCTCTTTCTTCCCTCTCTGCTCCCACGGGAGATGTCCTCTCTTATCGGGTAATGCCGGGGGAGTATCCTCAAGGCCTCTTAGGCCTGACTAGGCCTAATGCCAGGAGGAGAATGGGGGGGGGGGGGGGGGGCAGTCTCAGACCTGGCCAGCCTGAGACTTGCCTAGCAGCGGGAGGGAGAAGAGCGAGCCCTGGGGGAGTTTGGGTTTACCCTCAGGTGAGAAGAAGGGAAGGTTTGGGAAGCCTTTGGGAATTCTGTGAGGGGTTCTGTACGCTTTGGGATACTCTGTGTCACTATGCTTTGTAGTTCTCTGTAGCTTCACCAATTGCTTTTCCATTTAAACTTTCCATCACTCTCCAATCCGTTTGTGTGAGTTTCATTCTTTTGTCCCTTTCGGGGCAAGAGAGGATCTGTCTGGCCCCAAACCAGCACAGGGATATCAAACTTAATGCAGGAAGATCATATTGCACTTAACTGGGTGTGGAAGTCAAATATGTATAAGTGTAATGGATAAAAACAGATTAATATGCCCTTTATGTTAAATTTCTCACTAGATATATCATGGCTCTGTTCCTGCAATCTGTGCTAAAAGACTAAGGAATCAGTCCTACAGTTCAGATGAGACAGTTTGTGCAACCATACAGCCACTAGACAGTGCCTGGCTCATGCATGGTCACTCTGGCCTCAGCTTTACAAACTGTAGGTGAAAGGAAGGCATAAATTGCACTGACTGTGACAGATTATTTCCTCAAAAGAGCTGGTGTAGTTTTATTGACCTTGCCTGCATGCTTAGGAAAAGAGCCAATGACAGAATTTGTCCTTCTCATCTGAGTAGAGTAGGGGGTTTAATTTTGTTTTCTCACTTATCTTTTCTGAAGTGCAATACAAGCAAAGTAACATCTGGCTCTTGTATTTTACAAGTAGACATGAGTTCTTGAAATAACAGGGAGATAGAACATCTAATATATATTGTTCTCCTCCTATGCTTGGTAACAATTTGAACCATCAGAGGTGCTCACAGGATGTGTTTCAACAGGACAATTAGGCTCTGGTTTATAGGTGGTTGGTGTCTCTGAAGTTGTCTGGTTTTGTCTGTGTGACTGGAACACAGAATCACAGAATCAACCAGATTGGAAGAAACCTCCAAGATCAAGTCCAACTGAAAGCTTGTCAGCAAACCATGGCAATGCCACAAGGGGGAGGATGCATGCTGGCAGTGGCAAAAAATGTTTATTATTGGAGCCTACTGTTAAAGATAATGATTTGTTATGGCACAAGGATTTCCTCTGCACAGTGTTTCTAGAGTTTGGCTTGCTGGGACATAGCACAGGGCAACACAAAGAAGCATCTTGAGCTCCTTGCTAAGGCATGTGTATCAGATGTTTGCAGCCTATTCCCTGCACATGCCTTGTTTCTGAGGATATGTTTTGTCTGAACTTTCATTTTTTGAAGGAGGAAGCTCTGTGTTTGTGAACTTTTAAAATCTAAATATGGCAATTTATCAGCCAAAAACACTGGCTATTTTTGTTTGGTGGTATTGTTGTTAAAGTGTGTCAGACACTGTTGCCCCCCTCCTAAATGAAATCTGATGAACAAAGCTCTGTTTGAACCCCCTGCACAGGTTTTTTCAAATCAGAGTGCACATGATTTATATGATAGTATGAGAGAAGAAAATAGGAGGTTATTTTAATGAAATGGGAATAGAAGAGAATGGAGTTTAGTTTCAGATGTATGTATTGTGAGTCATCTCAATGCTTTTATGTTAGATTCCTGAGTTACACCAATCAATTAAATTGGCTTGTGCTTCTCCCCCCCCTCCCCCCCCTTCCCCCCATCCCCCATCTTCATTTAAACGTCAAAGTGAAATTCAAAGGCTTGTGCAGAACTACTTGAGTTATTCAGAAGATCACTGCCCCATTGGGGATTCTCTTTGTTTCAGCACTTGAACACTATTGGTTTTATTATCTCCATTCAGGTTTTGTGATTATTCTCATCCATAGTCTCCTAACAGTCATTAGAGATGTAAGCAGAGAAAGAGTTCTGCCCCTGCATTGTTTGAATAAATATCAATACTATTTTGTGACTTGTCAACAGTATCTACCAGTGACACAATGTAGTAGCATATTCTGGGTACTAACTGCCCCATTTGTGAGTTATTAAGCACCCCCCTTCAGTCCTGTTGGCTTTACTGGCTTTAACAATTCTCCAGACCAGATGGTTTTTCACTACACTGAAAGACACAGAGCAATAATAATAATAATGATGATCAGTGAAGTTACAAAGTGTTTTAGCTCAGCTCCACAGCACCCTGTAATTACTTCAGCTCTAAACTTGCTTAAGGTGTGGTTCCACCCTACAAATCTCTTGATGGCAAAGTGGTTTAAGTCACTGCTGCTCTTATTCTGAAAAGTTTAGGGGTTTTGGAACCATGGCATGATCCACATGTGAAAGATATGTGAAATTGCTAATTTTTTTTTTTAGTGACATTGTATAGAGGATTCCTTCATGGGCAAGGGAGTTACTAGAGATGGGAAGAACAGGGAAGGAGGTAGAATGGAGTAGGTATCTCTTAAACTCCCTCTTCCATTAAAGTATTCATAGCAAAGAAATGCAGAAGAAAGTTAGTGCTTAATTAGAGAGGCCTTAAGGGTTGTTTAATGAACTTAGTAGTAATTTTTTTTCCAGATTGTGTTTGTTTCTTTTAAATAGTATGAAGTTGGAATTGCATTCAGGTATCCTGGACTACTTTTCATTACAACCCAATTTACAGTCTGCTGAGGTTATTCAAAAGATGCTTTTTGCCTACTTTATGGACTCTATAGGCTGTGGATCAGGCATGAAGAACTCATTTAGGGAAACAAATGGAAAAAAAAGCAAACAGTTGAGGGTGTCCTCAACTCAAACCAAATTAAAGTTTACTGTAAGATTTTATAAAGTTAGGTTAATATCTTAAGAAGAGGTACAGGCAAGTGCAAGTCTGAGCCTCTTCAGCTACTGCTGGTGGTTTGTAACAGTGGTTTATGTGGGAGCAGGTGGGAAGGAATGAAAGGCTACTTTGTATTTCAGAATGTAAAGCAGACTTGCTTCTGCTTCTTCTCTGGCACTAGTGTGACATCATCTGGGTGGTCTTCCCATTGTTCTCCAATGTAGTATCAGATCACCTGTAAGAAATCTTTTAATTAGTTTGCAGTTGTATTTCAGACAGATGAGCTTGGCAGGAGAAAACACACACAGTGGTGATGAGTTTTGAATTGGACTCTGAGAAACAGCATTATGTTTTCCTCAAGGTAAATTCTGATTTTCAGGTCCCATTTCAAAATGCTGGGAAAAGCACTGACTCCTGCACAGTCAACCTCCAATTAAACAAAAGTTTCAGTGGAACATAATGGTCATGGGTAGGATGGAAATTATCAAGTCAATGGAGAAGGGGTAGTGGAAGAACAGAAAACAGACCTTTGAGCTGATTTTGATGTATCATGTGTCAGTTAAACAGCTCTGTTTTCTAACTCAGTTAGAAAACCTGTTTCAGACAAGGTTTAATTTTGTACAGACTAGGTAAGTAGTGGTGGTGTTTGGTTGTAGGGTAGTGGAAATTCATGGCTTCAAGCTTATGTTTTTAATAAGGTGTAGTCTCAACTTACGGTTTTGGTTGCCCATACCTATTGCTCCAGGGAGAATGAACCTTGCAGGCCAAGTCTAGTCCCTTTGCTGCTAATAGGGGGTTGGAATAACAAAGTTAAAGTTCCATCCTGTTCTTTTTTATTTACATTCTATGATACGGACAAATGGTAACAGAATAAAAATCTTGTTGATTCTGAGTAACAATGGGAAGTTTAGAAGGAAATAACACTTGGCAATAAGTGAAAGTTCCGGTCACATATTGCAGTACGTATGCAGTATTTTAAAGCAATACTTTATAGTCCATTCAGTGTTAACCTTAATCGAGAGAAGTACTGCAGCAGATACAGCTATTGTGAGGTTTTTTTGCATTTCCACTTAAAATTTTCTTGGTAATATCAATCTGGAATACAATAGCCATTAACCCTCATTAATCCTATGCAAGACAGGTGTTCCCAATAGGACAAACAGAAGTGAGGGCTTATGCAGTAGGCTATGGAGTAAATTGAAAAATATCTCAAAATAAATCTTAAAGATGAAACAACATGAAAAAGGCATAATATAGAAAAGAAAACGGTAGTGCTGAGGCAAGCAGTAATTTATTAAGGTATGTCTGCACAAAAGTAAAGAAACTCTGTATATCTGTTTTGCTTAATTATCTGGTTGACCTCAGTGAAAAGAAAATCTGAAGTTAAATGCATAACATTTCTCTTTACAGTGTTTTTTTTCTCAGTTCCTTTCTTATGAGTACCCATGTGGTTTCTCTGCTTCTAAACAGAGTGATAGCTCTAGTCATTTTAATAACCTCTGAGAAAGTACTTCAGGACGTATTTGCAGAGCTGAGGTTGCCATGCCACAGCCTTGTCTCCTTACCATGCCCCAGATATTGAACCTTCCCGTAACTACAATTACAACATAAACCACAAAATGTAGATTTACAGATTGTTTTCAACAATGCCCATTCAGATTTACTTATATTTACACTAGAAAAATTAGGGTAAGTGCTATTGTGACCAGAGACATAGACCGAGATCAATAACCAACCAATTCTTGGCTAATAAAGCACTTCTCTAAGGTCTATGGTTGCTTTATTCTGACTTTGAGGTTGGCCTCTAATGTCTTATCCATTGACTTTTCCCGTAAATATGTCTAATAGAGACCAAGCTGAACCCTGAGAAGAAAAGATACACTCCGTTTGGTAAGAATTGCTAATTAACTCAGTATGTAAAACCTGTAGCTACTCTTTGCTTTTAGCTTGTCAGACTTTGGTGTCAAATATGCAGGTGTAACACAGGTATAAAAATAAAACATGAATTCCTGCGATACACAGGTATGCTAAGGTATCAAGCAGTTCAAATCTACTCTAATTCTTCTTTTTTTGGTATGAGAGCCTTGTGCAATAACAAAAATCAGTACTGCAGAACACATTTGGAGCAGTGTAACAGGATGTCTTTGTCATGAACTCTGGTCATATATATTTTACATACATCAATTAAACAATAAAAGAGTTTTGTTGCGCTTGTTTTTGAAAGGCGAGATGAGTTAATCTTTCAGTGCTTGTGATAAGCCATATGTGTTATCGTATAATAGCTTAGGGCCTGGGCCCCCTTTGCCGTGTTTGAATTTGGTAAAAACTGAAAACTTCATTCACCATCATGTTATACATCCTTAGGGCCTTTTTGTGAAATGATTTGACAAATATGGTTCAAGTCCAGTATAGGCTTTTAAGATGCAGTTTAAAGATACTGAATTGTGTCATTTTTCTTCTCTAACTTCTCAGGAAAAACCCTCAAACAAACAAATGAAAAAACCCAAACCCCAAACCAACAAACAAACAAACAAAACCAACCCACACCAAACAACCCAATATTAAAATTTCATATATCTGAATCCTTTTCCAGCTCTTGAATTGTCTGGTAGCCTGTAGTTAGCAACCTGTGTCATATTTTCTGGTGATCTCTGATATAATGCCCAATGACAAGAAGCAGAACAACTTCAGCTCTTAGTGTCTGCCACAAAACACAAAAAGCTATAAGCAACATGTTTCACCAGGGTTTTGGAGAGGGTGTACGAAGTTTACTGGGTGGATTACAGAAGAATGTGGTACAGCTTCTTTGACTCATATGCTATGTTCTGCCAGGGCTTGACAGATTTACATAGCCATAAAGATGTGTGATGTGTGTTCTTTGAAGCTGTTGGAGAGGATGACCAACTGTTTAACTTGCCTTCAGTCTGGAAACAGCAGAAAACAGACCAAAGAATTCTGACCAGAAGGGTGCAAATTTCAACAGCAGTGTTCTAATATGTTTCGTCTGAAGTAGCCTACAAATTAACTGAAAGAGAGCTTGCCCCCAGAATACACGCAATTCTACTGTGAAAGGTGCTTGATGTTTTGATGCCACATAAGAGGGTAAGCTGGTGAGGTTCCTCTGACCTCACATGATGTGGTATAGTAGCAAATCATGTTCCTCTTACTGAAAATTTTAGAGTACAGTCCCAAAATTACTCTATTTCTAGTTTAAAATGTTCCAGTTCAGTTTTTCAGGATCTGTGTTTATTAGTATATTAGTGCATCCCTACATCCACTTTCTGTACGTTAGAGCTATGAGAATTTACCTGTTTAGCTTGCTTTCACACATCCATGTTACTACTGCTCTGTGGTTATTTAGACAAGGCAAAGTGTATCTGTATATATGCACTGCATTTCTTGTCTCATCAACAGTATTACTTTGCAGACTCCTCAGGCTAGCAGGGCAGCTATCACAGCTTTACTAGAGCAAGAGTGTGAGGGAATTGGTTCAAGTCCTGTCCTCAGCTTCATCCCAGTCCTCAGCTTCAGACATGTAATGGAAAGCCTGGTGCCTTGTTTGATGATACAAATAAGAGAATATGATAAATGAAACTTTGTAAGGACTAAGTGTAACTTTGTGAGGATAAACCATAGGTTATGCCTTAATCTTTGTAAGGAGGATGAGAGTATTGCAAAAGGTAAAGAGTTCATGCTATTTTTCAAGTACAAACTTTTGATAGGTTGAGTTAGGAGGACTGTTGTCTTGTAGTTCCTCGTGATGCGTATGATGTGGCAGCACTTTCAGAGATGGGCATATCCTCTTCCTATATTCAGGTCAGGGCTGTGTCTGGGACTGTACTCTCACATTTCCTGTATCTGCCTCTGGACATTGACAAAAGATGATGAACCTTAGGTCTTATCCAGTTTGGAAGCTGCTAGAGAGAATCCAGGTGAAGTCAGAGAAGCGTACACCAAATTAGATTTGTGGGTCTGTCCCAGTTGCCTTGGTTCTTGCTACTTTAAATGACTGGGTCCCCCACTGAAAGAACAGCTGCTGGCTGTTGCCCAACAAGTTGACCATATTCTATTCAAAGACATTCATATTAACCACTGAGAAATAGTTGATCGTTCTGCCATATTCATTTAGGATGTTACATACTTTCCAAGTGATGTGACTCTGGCAGAATTAGTCGTGCTTGCATGAGAAGATCTCTGCTCTATTACAGTGAACAAAGAAATTAATATCTCTTTAATTTGCACCTAACAACACAAAAAGGATGCATTTGTTCTGTGTGATATGTAGACAATTTTTTCTTTAAAAACAAAGTTTCATGCTGTGACTACAATTAGTGTAATTGTCAGCTCTTCTCTAAAAACAAATATGTATTAAGAGAAAAGCCAGTATTGTGCCCTCCTCTGGTGTGAAAATGAGACAATCACAAATCTATTGTAATTACCTCAGTGATATTATAATTAGCAACAATTAAGTTATTCCATGCTGTTTTTTTCCTCTTGGCTACAATTTAAAAAGTATATATCTTTCTGTTGCACATTACCACTGATCATTTTACCTCCATACATGTCTCACAAGTAGATAAATTAGAAGTAATTTTAAAGCACATCTCCGTTAAAACATGTATCTTTCTATTTAACTGGTTTAACCCTTTGTAGGGTTCCTACATCTTTTAACATCTGTGTGAAATAGCCTTGTTTGTTTTAAATACTCTCTGGGCCATTAAACCAAAGTCATAAAAACATGAAGAGTTCCCCATTTTCTTATAACAGATGATCTAGGTTTTCAGAAGTCACTATCCTAAGTAACACACTAGTGATGTCAGAGATGTTTTGTAAGCAGGAACTCAGCATCACATCAAAATCCAGTTAGGAGATACATTTCTTCATCTGCAGCTGCAGCAGGGTTCTGTTTGGGAGATATGCCCTGGGCAGTCCTAACCCATGTGTTTCAGATCAGTCTCCACCCGAAACGTAGTGATTTCCACTACTTTTAGGGTGGAGGAGGAAATACTAGAGTATATATCTTTTCTGATAAATCAGGTGCTAGTTTTTTCTGTATATTTGTGGCAGGTAGAAAACTCAGACTTATCTTCTTTTTCTTCCTGAAAGCAGGTGGATCTGTGGGCTGTCTTTATTCTAGGACTGAAGTACTCCAAGCCTTATTTTTCCATGGAATCTATTTCACCTTAGGCATGAGAACACAGATCAAGAAGAGAGGGGAAGACTGGCTTTGACCCATTTAGTATTTCAGGCCTTCATCTGTAACCAAGCAGACTCATGTTGTCAAAAGATAGTTACTGTATTTTACCATAATTGGTTGCAAGATAATCCACAAACATCTGTGCCCCAATCACCAAAATAAAGGCACTCCTAGCTCACAAATATGAATCCAACCATTTTCAGAGCTGTTGGTTCTTTATAGGATAACTGCAAAATATCCTAATTCCATGTCCAAGAAAATGACAGGATACTTAAATGATGAAGGAGGAAAAAATATGGGCCAGATTTACAACAAAGATTTAAAAAAAAGCCTAAACAACCCCCCCAATTTCAGTCACATTGCTTTCCCCAAAATAAATGATTGCACTGCTGACCAAAATGAAGCAGCAAAAGGGGTATAAGACTGGTATGAATTGTAGATCTAGTGCAACAGATCTCAGAGGAAATTCTCTGTTTTCTTTGCATCCTGGTTGTCTTATAGGAGTTATTTTTCAATCCTGATGCTACCAACTCTAAATCTCATTCTCTCACTGATCATCTTGTCCAGCAACACTTATTTTGGCACCACTCCAGGACTAAATATGGCAAGTCGTGGACCTTGGACCAGTGTAATTTTCATTCCCTGCTAAGTGCCTACATTTTTAACCACACAGAGGCAGAGCTCTGAGCCTCAGGCTTCCTTTGTGTGCATGTCAGTGATGTTAATAATGTCTCTATTGGTATCTTGTCTCTGAAGTGAACTCCTAAGGCTCTCATTTTGTGAGTGGAAATCCTTTCTAAAAACGACTCCATCTCTGACTCTGTATGGGGTACTGCAATCCTGTCTCATTAGAGATAGAGAAAGCTCCTAGGCTAGCTATGGAAAGACATCAGGGAACTTTATTTCATCCAACTTTACCCCAAAATGAATCTTTGATTTGCTTTTTATTTTAGTCATTAAATGGATGTTTTCAGATCTTATATGAAAAGAACCCTGTCCACTGAGGTTCAGAGTGAACGTTGCTCAGGCTGGAGTTAATGATATTCTTCACCTTGCAGGACAATAATGCTAGAAATTAAATTCTATGTTAGAGTGCTTCTGTCCAGTTCTGGATCATCAAGAATTGCTCCTTTGAACATTGGTAAGAGAAAGAGCATGTCCTAAAAGAGAGCTTCTGGCTGAGCCTTTGGGGTAGCAAATACACAGTGTTTGAATGAGCTATTGTAGATGGGTGGACGGGGATGCAGTTTTAACTCCTGCTGCAGCTGACTAACTCTTCTTTTAGCTTATGTCTTATTCTTTTATCTCTGCATTTTGTATTCAGAATAGTCAGGTATGCTTTTAGAAACCTATGTGCAGTATGTATAGGAGAATAAGATAGGAGAGAGGGTGAGCAGGTCTCTCACAATGAAGCACCCATGTGAAATACTAATGATGTTTATTAACGTCCAGTGTTGACTGAAAGATTCTTCTTGTAAAGTATCAGTCTGAGATGTGACATGTGGGAGTTGGAAGGCACCTGGATGCTACATGGAGCCTCTTGATGCTTTTCTATGTCGCTTTTCTGTTCCAAACATATTTATGCTTAACTGAGTTTGGATGCCTTGTTCTCAGTCCTTGTGCCCCTTCAGATATTCCTTAGGCACTCCTTGTATTGGTTGTATGATTTTTTTATTTTTAAATGCTACTTGTTTACATACTGACTGCTTATTCAAGACTAAGTAGTTTGTAGGAGAAAAATAGCTCTGGAATCATGATATTTATGATTTTGAGAGATTTTAGAGGCACTTCTCTGTCTAGACTGGTGTACATGTACTGGTCAGAGTTATTTATATGTACTGTATAGTAGTAATGCTTCATTGCTGAAGATTGCTTCATAAAAGACCTTGGCAATAGGGTTATCAATGTTAGTGCTACATCAAAGACACTGACTTGTACAAGTCTGTTGGAAGTGGAATGCTGCAGTGTATAGAGTCATTTGCATCCTGGCTTTTGGGTTTGTCTGACCTTAGGAGAACCGCTATCCTAGCTTGCAGTTCTTTTGGTTCATTAGCACTAATACTTTCCTCTGACAGTGAGTATGCAGGTCTAACAAGTGTCAGTTATGGGTAATTATTCAGGTTGGAAACGTGCTGTATGGCTGCAGAGACATTTTCACAGTGATATCATATTCATGTTGATGTATAAAGCCAGGTGGATTTCAGGAGCTCATGGGAAGTCTTCATCCTTATATCTTCTAAGGATTCTCTTTCCACTTTAATGTGGAAAACTCAGTCTATGCCATCTTGTTGACAGTAATAAAGAATTAGTAAGCTAATCCTGTTCCTCACTGATGATCAAAGGTAGGGCCTTATAAAATGAGAAAAGAAAAATGCACAGACCAGAATGACAAAAATAAACTGCGAATAACTCAGTTATTGTTCCTGTTTCTGGTGAAGTGCTCAATGCCACTCTGACAATGAAGAGCAAAGCCAGAATCAACACTTTCCTGTTAGCATGAATGTAGCCCATGTTCTTAGAATACAGAAATGATTTTAAGTAGACTGAACTGTGCTGCCTTTTGTACACAAGAAAGGCTAATCCCATTAAAAGTAATAGTCTGAGATTGCTCACTCCAAGTACTGTTAATGAGTTAAGTTTGTTCGGTGTGTAATGAGTGCTTGTTGTTCTTTATGTCCTCCTTGCTGATGAACTGCATGGCAGGAGCTTAATTATGAAAATTTCTATGAGTGAAAATATCAGTTTAGGAAGCAGAGATAAATAGATGATGTTTGTGAGCTTCACTGTGTACATCACAGAACACTCTGCTCTCTGAATTTTTCTGGTAGTTGCAGCAGTTTGTCAGCGCTCAGATTTAAGCCTGTGTTACTTGACTTAAATTCTCACGATGCCAGACCTATATAGCCATGTTAAAGATTGCACTTATGTTATATGGCTCCCACTGCACAAAATCAGACTGAGCCTCTTTCAATAGTACAACTTAATTTCCTTTAGTTTGTTGAGGATTTTGACACCTATGAAACTCTTGGCATCCATTGCTTCCTTTCTTCCTTGCCTGTTTGTAGGGTTTGATGAGCCAAATTGCAGAGGTCTCACATCTTGCTTCCATCTCCATTTAAACTCTGTTTTGTCTTGGGAGTAAATATCACATGTACAGCCATTTCATTACTATGGTTACAGGGATCAAACTGGGCAAATGGGCCAGCCTGGGAAAGATGTAGGACACACTTGCCACAGCATTTTGTATGTGCTGGCAACTAGTGACTACTTGGGAGATCAAGTCCGAACTTGGACTGAATCATTATACAACATTTTTTGCACAACATGAAAACACTGAAAATAATTATATCAATTTAAGGCACCTTGGAAGGGACAGAAAAGCATCTCGTGCATATGCAGCAGCATAGCAGTTTAGAATTCCCTATCTTTTCAGTATTGAACAGGAGTGTTTGATCAGCTATATAAATGCTGCTTGGCAAGAAACGTTCAGTGTATCAGACAACATATGGTTCTAGACATTTGCAAATTAAGTGATATCTGGTCACAAAATGTGTTGACTTTTTATTAAAAAAAAAAACAAACCAAAACCCAGAACAAACCACAACTTGCCTCCCCTCATTTTCAGTCACAGCCCATTTCATTTGGTGAGTAGATTATTCAATAAAAACCACTCTTGGATACAAGATAGATCAGATTTAATAATAATAATAATAATAATAATAATAATAATAATAATAATAATAATAATAATAATAATAATAATAATAATAATTTAACAGTGACATCAATGACCTCTCTTCCTAGCGCAGAACTTGTTAGTCAGATCAGCCTCCAGCACACTATTAATGTATCCACAAAAACGGGAAAGGAAAATGTAGGTGCTTTTATTTTATATCCTTATCTAAGCTCCTTTGCAGTGGCTGCCACTTTAAAGTGTTCGGCACTTGGGAGTTAGATTATTTTTGTTTTTTAGTATTGAGGTTTTCAGGCCACGATAGCTGCTCTGTTAATTGGGATACCGTTTGTAAGATCTTGAGACCTGGCTCTGATCATGGTAAAAAGATCAGATTCTATGAACAGAGACACCAGGTTGCATGTTTAGGGGAAAGCCTGAGTACAAATTTTGCCAGTGTTCTCTAATTTGATTTAAAAAAAAAGATCCAAAATCTACTTGCAAAATTATCCCAAGCCTCAGGCATGTTAAACAAGTTCTGATTCTCATTACTAAATTGTCTTCTGCATTAGGCTGTTTCACTTAGGCCTGTGTTGAAAATATATTTACATACCTAAACCCGTGTGGAACTTGGTGGGAGTTTAAATGCTCAAATATTCAGAATGCAGAATCTGGCCTGTTATATGAATCCAAGCTAGTTGGAGTGGAAACCACTGTTTTAAACAGTGCTGTTGCATGCATGAATAAGATCAGGACCTTAGACAGCATTTGCTTTCACTGGGTTGAGACTGTTCTGCTGTGTGGTATTTACTAGAGAAAACAAGTTGTCTGAACCAGTATTGCTCTGCTGTAACTCCCCTTTTTATTGCCATCAATTTCCCATCAAGGTTGCAGCAGAGCAATATCTGTGCTCTGCTTTTCTTCTGTCTTGTAATACAAAGTTCTGGGCTCCCTTAAAGTCCCTATTAATTCAGTTAATATTAAAAATAAGACCAGGGCAGCAGTTATGCGTGCATATATATATGCACAGACATATTCATAGTTTATGGCGTGGTAGACTTCAGATGGCCTCTGGAGCCAAAGTAAGTCCTGCTGGTAGTGATAATGAAATATCTGAGGTTCTCACAGTGTTAAAGGTATTTCCTTTGTGACTACTGCTCTCAGCAATGCAGAATCCAGTGGCTACTACTGCCTGTTTAAATTCAAAAGGCTGGTAAACAGGAATTAAGGAGGTGTGGAGGCTGAAAGATCTCTGGAAGTAGTAGATGTTGAACAAGTTGTTAAACAAGAGAATTGGTTGTCTTTTTTCATCATTCTGTATGTACCATTGATTGATTGGAGTTTGAATAGGTATTGGTTTTAGATAAGCAAGACAAAGTGGCAGATCAACAGCAGCCAGTGAGGATGAACATTAGGGAAGGACTGTAAAGATAGTATCTTGTGGGCATCTGACTAGACATAGTTTTGCTCTCTTTTGTGATGCCTTATATCTAAAGTCACTTCCTACTGACCACAGACCTATGGACTAACTTCAAAGAGAAGATAATTTAGTTTGAGAGAAAGGAAACTCAGTTTATAGTGATAGAATGGCTGAAATTCAACATTTTGACCTACTAAGGATTTGTATACAATACTGCTTTCCCAGTGCCACTCAGCTGTGAGATTGTTGTGCTTCCAGTAGACAGCTAACATAGGCAAAGAAAGGCAGCAACTGCCAAAGAGCACAAAACAACGTACTAAGTGAGCTGAGAGCAGAGCAGGCGTTTATTTAGCAGCCGGGCTAAATTATACTTCACCCTCTTACAAAAGCTGGTTTTGAATGTTGTTGTAACTTGACAATATACACAAAACATTTTACCTCAAAGTTTTGAAGCAACCATATAAAAATGTAGACTAAGCAGGTGTATTTGGGTTGCATGCACTCATTTTCAGTGCATATAGGATATGAAAATAGGTTGGAGATGAGTATTTCTCATGGGACATGAACAGCAGTGATGGAGAATAACACATTTGTTACTGTGGCTTATCCTGTGGGATCCTTATTGTAGTCTTGGAATATCTAAGTTTTTGCTTATGTCACATTCCTGTGATAAGGAGTGAAGTTTTGAATGAGACATGAGATAATCCATTAGTGAGAGCCCTAAAATAAGAAAACAGATCTTGCATTTTGGTCACAGATCCACCATGACAGTTTGCACCATTCATACCGGTTACCCTCGAGCTCTGTTCTGTCTGTCCTGTGTGACTGTTAGCAGTTTCTAATAGTGCCTAGCTGAAAGGACTTTTGATTTCAAGTGGAGGAATAGGCATTTGTTCTGTAATTAAGAAATCAAATTAGCAGAAGTGCGGATGTCATCCATCCACTTTATGCCTTTAGGATATGAAAGTAATAAACTGATAGTCTCTCTGAGCCAAGTGAGATTCAAAGGTGGGTGCAGAAGACCCTGCAGGGTAATTGCACAAGCAGCCCACTGAGAAAGAAGTGAGTTTAGAAGTGCAATGCTTCATTCTAGGACTGAAAGTAAAGACTGACACACTCTGAAGACCATCATTCAGTTTGTGATGTAATGTGGGAATCCTGCCTCTTTACAATAAAATTGGAGAGTAATTTGGTTCTGAAGAATCTTTTCTCTTGAGAAATAGGGAATTCCTGTCAAAAAATTACAGCCTAGGTATTAGGGATGACCTTGACTACCAACACAGACCAAACATCCTGAGTCTGATACTGAACTTTCCTAGATTTGCAAGCTGAAGAAAAGCACCACAGTCTTACTGTCCAGTGTCTCACAGCAGTTACTACTCTGTGAGCAGTGTCACTCCCATCTTTTTCATCCCCGTCAGCCTTTTGTTGTTCTTTATACTGAGTCTGGAACATAGAACATTACATTTTGAATATTCAGTCCTTTTGCTCTCTGTCACAACTTTTAATGTTGCAAAAGCAACCCCTTTTACTTAAGCCTTTAATTCAATTTTTGTTGTGCAGATTATGCTTACCCAAGCAGTACTGTTCAATTGATTAATAAATTACCATTGACTGTTGACGTTTTTGGATTTCCTCTCTGTGCTATTGGAAGCCCAGCTGACCATAATTAAATAATCATTTCATCGCCAATGATGACTGAGTTTATTTAATTCAGTAGCTCTCTTATGTAACTAGTGTTAAATTTGAACTCTTGCAGTATTATATTGATTGATGGAGGAAGACCAGAAAGATAGCTATCATGTGGTGTTGCTTGCATTCAGAGGAGTAGGTAAGGAAAATTATCCTGGTATGTTGCTGGACATATGGGTAAATAAGCTGTAGTGCCATCACATGGCTCATTTAAAATTTAGCTCAGCCCTCAAGAACGCTAATTTGTGTTTTCCCTAATGTGGAAAAATGTGTAATAAAATGACTGCTACTAAGGTGGAAAAAGACAGAAATCAAGCTTAAGCTTCTTAGCTTAACTGCTAAGTAAACCTTTTAAAATTATAGCATGTGTATATACATCTGCACATGCATATGTCCTTAAAAATGTATCCTCTCTGTCTCAGATTACACTTTCTCCTTCATACACTTCATAAGTAGCATCTTGTGGCTCTCACAGGTTACATTCTGATTTCAGTAGCATCAGCTAAGTTGTCCTGCAGTCAGAACAGTTATTCAGGGTTGACAGAAATACACTTGAGATCATTGTATTGAGGGAGAATTATGAAATGTGACAAGCAACAGAAAGAGCTCAGGGAAGTTTCTTCAGAAGCATTGTCAGGCACAATTCAAGCTCAACTAATCGGGGTGGCTTTAGAAACATGAAATTAATTTTGCCATCATAACAAGTAGGTTAGATGAAAAGCTACAGAGAAGCTCAACTAGCCTTGCAAGTTCCCCTGAAGGAAAACTGACGTTTTTAGCCCAAAGCCCATTTGTGGTTACTTGAAGATGAGTTCATAGTTTCAGGGTCTATCATCTAGGTGTAAGGAAATACTGTGGAGAATTTTGGCTGATCCCATTTCAATTTTGCTTTTAGTCAAAGTTGGGACTAAGCTTTCACTGTAAAGTGTGCCATCAGTGAGTGTTGGAAATATGGAAAAACCTGAAATTAAACATGCCAAAATAGTGAATGGTCAACAAAAGATGACTTTGGGGATGGCTGTTTTTAAAGCCTGTACAGCAGGTTTTGTGTCTGTCTACAAAAGGTGTGTCTTTGGAAATTCCTCTATTATCAGTTTCCCCACCACATGCATTACATGTGACATTTAAAAATAAGACCCAAGTCATATACAGAAAGCTCCTTATTCACAAGTATCATGTAGTTCTGAGTCTAAATTTAATGAGATGGAGGAGTAAAATACCCTGAAACCAAGCAGATGAAGCCTCACGCAGGTTTTCTGACAGTGATAAACTGTCCAAGCTCTGCACTTCTTGCTTTATGATGCTTCTGTCACCTCCTCAATGAAAATGCCATCGTATGTACACTGGGTGTACATTATTCTCTATATATTCTAAATCATTTTACTATTTTGCCTCGCTATTAATGGCAAATTAACGTAAAACTCTAAAGGAAACGTCTGTGATGAGTCTCTGAACATTGAAAGAATTAATTATGATTGATTTTGTTAATTAAGTTCAGTGGGTAATGTCTTTACAGTAATGGGATGTTTAAAAGACAGAGGAAGTATTAAGTGTTGCACCTATAGCTGAGTTGAAGAGGTTCAGTGCAATGTGGGTATCTGTCTCCAGGTACAAGTCAGGCTGTCAAGGAGTCGCTTTTATTCCAGGCTTGTGCAGTTTTGATGAAACTTGTCTGGTAAACGATTACCAAGCAAACCCTCCTGACTTACACAGAACTGAATACATTACATTAAAAATGGTATTTCTGCCAGTTCTATATTCTCATTAGATCTGAGGGTTTTGGATAGATTCTGCTCTTAGTTCTCTGGTTTACTTTCTTTCACTTATGTTCAGCTGTGTTAGCCCATCTATCTAGAAAAAGCTCAATCTTTTCCAGTAAACACTGGTTTCCCAAAATCTCTTGTTTTCCCAAACAAGATTTCCCAAAATCACATGTTGTGCTTGCTAATGAATCTTCATGGAAGAGGTCTTTGCCCTCTTGTAACTGCCTGCCTTCCTTATACCCTATTTTGTCTGCTTCTGTGTCCCCTCTTGAATTTAAGTTAATAGAATAAGTTATTAGTAGAATAAGAAAAAGCTAAATCCACCCTCTGAGCTCTGTGTGTATATATGCATATATATGCACCTTCATGGGGTTAGAAACAGCAGAAGAAGGTTTTTGTAACTGACACATTTTGTGGCAAAAATGCAAAACCAATTTAGTACTGACAGAATCGTGCAGCTGGATGGCATAAGCTGACTTTGACCTTATGACAAGCATAGTTTAGATAAAATTCCTCAACACATAGATTCTTCTGATGCATTATGTATTATCTTGAACAGGCATCCTAATGCCCAGTATTTGGCCTTGAGATTATTTTTTATAGCTGAGTATATATTGCTTTAAACGAAAGCTTGCCACTTGCTATCTCTGTACCCTTGCAGAAGCTTGCCAAAAAAGGTTTCCCTCTTTTTCCTGTAGAATTATTTGTTTTTCCTGACACAAAGGAGAGTGCTTTGTCATTGTTTTCTGTATAACATTGATGGATTTCGTGTTGAATGGGTATTGGGTTTTAGTTAAACATGACAGGGGAAGAGATTTATAGGCAGCGGCTGCAGAGGTTGTTTGAAAGGCCCAATAATGCTTCACTGCACAGATGTGTTTTCAGTGTTCTCTGATGGTAAAGAACCAACCGACTCATACACACTCCACCCTCATTACGGAGCTATCCTTGAAAAGCCGAGTGTTAACAACTATATAGGTTTTCTTTCTTTGGAGTTTCAAAGTAAACAGAATTCAAGGAGCAGCCTTATGTCAGGAATGCTGTACTAATGAGGACAAATTATATTCTAATCAGGTTTCTCCATTATTAATTCGCTGTTATTCTGCTCTCTTTTTTCCCTCTCTCCTCCTTTTTGTGTCCAATTTAAAGTTGCAAAAGAAACATGGGGTGGAGTGTTTTTCTTCTGGTGCTTGTTATTCATGTTAAGTAGTCTATTCGGCCTTTGGTGTGATGGTGGGTGTTAAGAATTTAAATCCCCCCTAATGCATTGATGGGATAATATGAATCACCACCCAGAAAAAAAATCTTGTATGGATCTCAACAGCTAAGGGATACTAGGGTGGTTGAGTATATTTCTACACACAAACCATAATTTATTCTGCTTCATCATGGCCGTACATTATTTCAGGATTTTCTTGGAGAGATTTTCATATTTTGCTTCTGCAGAGAAATTTAAAGAAGCAATAGAAACATATAAGGCATTCCTATACTTGCACTGTTCCTGCTTTCTTCCACTATAACTTTTACATATCTCCTTGAACCAAATCCTAAAACAAAGCTAAAAGAACCATTAACATGTAAACGTGATACTGGAATAAAATAAATCTCACTTTCATGGATTGCATCTTGTTATTTTGTCTACATCTCTTGGTTTTGGGCTGTGTGTATTGGACATGCCATCAGAAAGTGTGTACCAGCTCAGCTGTAATGGAGAACAGGTAGTGAACCATGCTAAGTGCCAGCTTACAGAGTATGTGCTCTCATTCAGTTTCTACCACAGTCACATTGTCAAGAATCCTTAGTGTCTCTAGCAGATTGGGAGTGCTTGGGGCCTCATTAGTAGCTTGCCAGGAACTGGAGAGCTGCAGCTAATACAGGAACAGCACATTGGAAGGAATTGCCTGGGTCACTGAATCCAGTCCTCTCTCACTGCAGGCTACCACAGTATATAATTCCTTTCATCAAATGACCAAGCTCCATCCTACAAGTGCTAGTTTGATACATATAGCACTATATACAGCACAAGTTTGATTGTTAGAAACCTCCTCATGCCCACTGACACCACCTTATGCTAACATTGTCCACGGTTTTAATTTTTTCTTTGCTTCAACTGACAAAGCTTCTTTAGTTGTCTTTTGCAAGATGGGCTCTTTCTTTCTGTGATCTTCCTACTAGTAGTCCTTCTCTCCAATCTGAAATGTTCTTTCTTGAACATCATTGCTCAAATTTGCACAACATGCACTCAGTAGAAACTGGTATAATGGCATTAGCACATCCTTACCTTCACTAGAAAAAAAATCTAACCTGGTGAAGAGAAAAAAAAATTACTTTCCAGGTGGTTAGCATATGTTGATAATTTACAGCAAGAACACTGACAACTTTCTCCTTATTCATTTCCAGCTGATGAGGTCCCATATTATACCAGAAATTCTTGTCAGTTCCCACAAAGACACGAACTTGGAACTTTTTAATTAAGTCCCTTTTCCTCCCTGAGGTCATCAAATACTACCAGGATCCTCCTCTGTCTTGGTGCATCTGTCCATGAACACATACCAAAAAAGCTCCCCAAAATTGTCCCCAAAACCAAGGAGTTTGCCGTATCATGTTGCTTGTACTTCTAACTCTTTTCAGAGTTGGAATCTAATTGCTTGTTAGAAAAGCTCACCTGGGTTGAGAACACAGTAAAGCAAACACTTACAGTAACTGAAGAGTCATAATCCATCAATTTTGGAATAAGATGGATGAAGTTGAATGCTTCATTTATGTGCATAATAATAGCCACAATTGCTCATATGGATAATTAGGTACACCAGCTTACCTTTAGTCAATCTGTAGATGGCATTCCAGAAGCATACTATTGGCAGAGCATCAAGATAATTTCTTTACATCTTCTCTGTCATAAACCCAATTATAAAATTTATCTGGGAAAATTGATGCCCTACTGTCTTTGTCATCTCTGTTCTCAGCCTTTGAGATAATTATATATTCTGTAAAACAGAATGTTCTTTCTGGAGCTTGGTTTATTCACAAGTGGTTGTGAAACACTTTCCCATCCACAGTGGTTGCAGAAGCTTCCCTAACTTCCTACCAAGATGTGGTTACCCTTCAAGCTGCAGCATCAAGTTGTGCCAGGGAGGTTTAGGTTAGATATTAGGAAAAAATTCTTTGCTGCAAGAGTGGTCAGACATTGGAACAGGCTGCCCAGGAAGGTGGAATCTCTGTCCCTGGAGGTATTCAAGAAACATGTGGACATGGCACTTGGGGGCATGGTTTAATGTCCATGGTAGTATTAGGTTAATATTTGAACTTGATGATCTTAAATGTCTTTTCCAACCTAAAGCATTGTATGATTCATTTCCACCCATTCAGATAGCTTCGCTAACCCTGCACAAGAAGTGTCACAAATCAGTCCCCACTAGGAAGGAGGGTTCATGTCTGTTCAAGGATCTCTCACAATGGTTGATACACTTGATTCCTGCTCCTGATCTCAGATGGCATTTCCTTCACTCTTGTCATGTGCTTGGGTTTAGGACGTCTTTAAAGGAAAAGAGATCCTGAAAGAAATATGCAAGGCCCTCATGCCATGCAAATAGAGGTGACAATCAATGTGGAGCTCACTGCAAGATTTGGGCCTGTTTTTGCAATATAGCTAACCTGTATCTGCCTTTAGTTTTCAGATATGTATCTTGAATCTGTAGTATACACTGTTATAAATATTTAAATATTTTTATTATTATTAATGATTTATAATATTATTTATTAAATACTACAGTTTAGAGCAATTTGTCATCTGAATAAAAATAGTGCATTTCATTTAAAGTCCAGATTGTGCTGCAAAGTATCAATGTAATACAATGTCTTTGAGATGGTTTTTTAATGCTTATTTCCCCCCTCAAATTGGATGCTGGCTTTCAATTTGAATATTGAGCTACCTGAACTGAATTATTTATCAACTTTAATTGGATTTGCAGACAAGTCATATTTGCACATCTTTTCTAGGAAAAATGGAATTCTTTCTGGGAACTTTTTAAAACACCAGGTTGAGGACATACAGCTAATTAACTTCACATTTCCTGTCAAACTTATTCTTTTTTTTTTCCTTTGTGTGTGTCTAGAACACTAAAATGTGGGCAATGTTGTTGGATCTCCCTGATTCTAAACTGAAACGTCTTACAGCACACAACTTCTATCTAAAGTTAGATAGTTTCTGATAATGGTTATTAATTATTTTTATTTCTATATTAATTAAATTCTTCAGCTAAGGTATAGTCTTGCTGTGTTAAGCAATAATATGAATACAGAAGGAGATTCTCTTTCTGCAGGAATTTACCATATGGCTGTTAGAAGTGGCTAGTGTCTCCAACCACCTGCAAAGCCAGGAAAATTTCTACAGTCACCTTGCCCTGCCCTGCCCTGTCTTCTTCACAGAGTTATGCAAGCTTACTTTGGCCACCACACAGCACCAAGCCTGAATGATGCTTTTCACCCTAAATTATATCTGTGTAACCATTTGTAACATATTGTCTGGCTCCTTGAGTAAGCACTGATGCCAAAGCTGAAGAAAACCACTTAGTTGAATCTATAGTGTGACACCACAGAAACTACTGGAGTAGAGGGCATCCTTCATTGCTGGTGATGTGTGGATTGAGTTTTAAATGTCACTTTGAGTCATGGGAGATTTGTAGCAATTTCCAAATACAGTCCTTGCAGTTTGTGATTAAAAAAATATTAGTATTTTAGTCAAAAAGAACATAAATGGTATGCAGTTATTCATAACTTCGAACAGTGATTACCTGTAATTACATTGTAATTACAGTCTCAGAATTACAGTGGAATTATATTTAGTTAATTCCAAAAGCAATTGCTGTGTGGCCAGAATTCATTTATATAAACCTAGACTAAGCATTGAATTGACTAGGAAAGTGAGGTAAAGCTAATTGAGATAGATTGTGCAAACCTAATCAGCAGAGGTATTTAATGGCAAAGAGAACAAAGAATTAAATAAAGCAATGCAGGGGCTATTCAGAAGAGTGGATATATGAGATAATAGGGCTTTCCATCTCTGATGTCATGTTTGAATCAGTGACTCGCTCCGTAGTATTTAGGTAATCGGTTGCTGGTTTGCATTATATGTGTATGTACATATATATATATATATATATATATATATGCTCATGTATGTGGAGGATGCCTTTTGCTATTTTTATAAAGGGTTTTATACTGGTATCACAATTCCAAACGGTGCTCTGCAAAATCAGGAGGATGATTAAAGACATGCTTGCTGTCCACACCTCATTTATCATTAGCTGTTCCAATTTGGTGGTAAGATCCTGAGGAGCCAGAAGAACTAATATTTGCTCTTGAGCCTTCAATTCAGTGATCGAAGAAAGGGGAACTTGTAGAAGTGCTATTGAGTACTGAAGACCAGCATGGGGCTGCAAAATGCAAGGCAAAACCTCTGGGAGTTTCACATTCTTCTGAAGTGACAGGTGAAGGCCAGGTGTGACACCCACAGTGTCTTAAAATATCATTAGGTGAGTTGGAGACTGAATCAAGCTATAGGTTACATTACCCTGCTGACTGAAAAGAAGGCTGAAGGCCATTTCTGTATTTCCTGCTCTGGGTGCAGTCTCCTAGGAACTGCTGGCAGGGCTGAGGATTGTGCTTAGGATGAATGTTGTTATATCAGCTGATAATTTCCAGTTTGTAGAACACAGGCTTGTTCTAACTTCATCCCTTGATTGCATCCTTTGATTACATCCCTTGAACCAGCTACAGAGAAAATGGGAGGCACATAGCAGCTTTCCATCAAAGAGATCCTGCATAGCAGGATATTGGAAGGATATTAAAATGGTTTTAATGTAGGGGAGGATTTGAAATAAATAATATATAATGATCTTTTAAAGAAGGAAATCTGAAAAATAGAGCTTGTTCCTGTAGATTACTTTCACTTTTGAATGCTGTAAGTTCATATTGATCTTCCTGTTAACACGTACATGATGCACATTGCCTTAGAGGCCTTTATACTGGTATGATACTCTTTGGTTTTGGTATGCTGATCTGCCATCTAATCATATAAAGCATCTAATTTCATGGATTTTCCATGCTGATCCTAGATGATCTTTTGTTGCTTGGATTTCAGTTACATATCTGAAGGTTGATTGATATTTCTGAAACTTTAAAGCAAAAGTTTCTTGTCTTTATATAGCAGCAAATAATGGACTCAAACCTTCTATTGTAAAAATAATATAATGACATTGTTAACTAATGCTTCAGAACAGGAGGAGACAATGTGCTTGGGTGGAATTTTCATCCAAAACTGAGCTGTGGAGAGGTGGGGGCAGAAAGATATGGAAGTTCAGTTTTTGAAGGCAGAAGCTTCAGTACCAAAGTGGTGAGTCTAGGAAACTAGAGGCAGATGGGCAGAGCAGATGATAGGAGACCAAGGAAAGTCAGATGTTCACATTTTATAATAAACACAAACAACATTCTCTTTTCTGGTGTTCATTATTGCTTAGGAGTTAGAACTGCTGACTGTAATGCCAGATGAATGCTTATACCCTTTGTTAGAGACACAACAAAGTTGAAGCCCATTAGTTTGTAAGTTGTGAAGTTCTGATTTTGGAGTTGTACCATAAACAGAATGATCTTAACCCTGAGTTTGAAAGGCAAAATACTGATCAGAAGATTAATACCTTAGTACTTAGAATTACATGCATATCCTGGAAATTTGACCTCCTGTGGATGTATAGCGAGAAAAGTGGCAGCTTAAATAAAGTTGTATTGATGTTTGAGGGGATTATTTTGGCTATATGAAAACTGATCAATGGATCCACATGTTATAGTTGAAAATGTTGCTTTTTCAGGAAAATTCATACCATTGTTGACGCTTACGTTTAAAAATTTGTTTCTATTTTCCTGTGATTCTCTTTTCATGCTATTTATCTTTATGGAGAAAAGAAGGATGGTACCACCACACATTTGTGTTGGGATTATGTAGTTGTCCAGGGTTAACACAACCCCCACTCACAATCACCCCTCTCTCCCCACACAGATGGGAAGGAAAGTAACACAAAAAACCCTCTGGGTTGAGATAGAGTTTTACTGGAAATGATCCAACGCACAATTACCTTAGCTTATTTGCAGAAAAGCACAGCAAAATGGAGAAGCAGCAGCAGAAGCCAGAGACCTCCCCCACCCCCCATCCTGCAGCCCGCCCAGTAGAAAAAAAACAACACCCCAAAAACCAGAACAGGAAGCCTCTCATGTCACAATCTGAACTTCAAGCCCCATGATGCTTCACTCCAGCCAGCACTTCCATTTTGAAGCTGGCTTGACAGCAGGATGGTATTGAATATTGGCAACCGATTCAGCTCAGCCCCTGACAGTAATTTGTGAGGATTCATAATCCAGATTATTAGAAATACTTAAATTTGTTGACTTTATGGGATCCATAACTGTAAATATAACTGTAGCCATAACTGTGCATTAGTTGAAAGATGAAATGTCACCAGAAATCCTGATTCTTAGTTACCCACCTACAGCTTACTCATCAGAGCCTGAGAAGGACCTGACAAGAACTGCTTTAGGGGCTTGACACACATCTGATGTTTTGCTCTAGTGTGGCAGTTTAGGCTGGGTGCCCCTGGCCACTGCTGCATGAGATACACCTCGGGTGTCCTGGGTGCCCACGCAATAGGGGTGGACACAGGAAACGGCGTATTTCTACCCATAAGTCCTGCGCCCTATAAGGCCATCTGCAGAGTCATTCTCTTCCTCTTTCTTCCCTCTCTGCTACCGTGGGAGATGCTCTCTTATCAGGTAACAGTGGGGGAGTATCTCTCTAGGCCACTTAGGCCTGTCTAGGCCTAATGCCAGGAGGAGAATGGAGGGGGGGGGCAGTCTCAGACCTGGCCAGCCTGAGACTTGCCTAGCAGCGGGAGGGGGAAGAAAGAGCCCTGGGGGGTTGGGTTTACCCTCAGGTGGGAAGAAGGGAAGGATTGGGAAGCCTTTGGGAATTCTGTGAGGGGTTCTGTACGCTTTGGGATACTCTTTGCCACTATGCTTTGTAGTTTGTAGTTCTCTGTAGCTTCACCAATTGCTTTTCCATTTAAACTTTCCATCACTCTCCAATCCGTTTGTGTGAGTCTCATTCTTTTGTCCCTTTCGGGGCAAGAGAGGATATGTCTGGCCTCAAACCAGCACATGTAGCAACATGAATTGAAAGAAGGTGCCTGAAACACCCATCCAATTGGCGTGTTCTGTTGTATCGATGCTGTTGACCTTACCCATTTATGATGTATGTGGTCAAACAGTAGCGCAGAGTGCTGATTAGAGTGACTAATAATTCCAGCAGAGTCATTACAACATAACAGTGTCAAAGTGTACTGCTGGGAGACTCTTCATTCTCCAACCATTAATATTACACTGATGAAACAGTGTTGCATGCCAGCACACACCACTAGCCATGTGTGATGCTCGTCACTGCAGTCAAAAGACACCAGGTTGTGATACTTTCCAAGTCATCATCCTAATGTTTTGCTATTACTTGACTCATTATAAATACCCTTTAGATGTGGAGAAATAGCAACAGCACATGCACAGTTAGCTGAGAGCTTAACTGTGAACCACAGGCATACTGATCAGCAGTGACACAAGTCACCAAACAACGTGCTGTGCTACCAACCCCCCACACGGGGTTTATTTACAGTATCTGTGGATTACTCAGATGTTGCTGAGAATTCTGCCAGATCTGACACAACATAGATTGAGAATGCCTAGAAAATGTTTTAAACAGTCCCCGATACTCGTTTGTCATCCACGTCAGAAATAAAAGACCTCTAAATCTTGACCTAGCCCTAGTGGTAGTCCATGGCTGCATGCAATGGTAGACTCTGAACTGAGAATTTATGGCCTTTGTGCATGGTGCTCTCCCTGTGTGGGAGTTAGCTCCTCAGCAGACCTTAACTGCCATAGAACTGAAGGAACAAAGATTCACAACAGCAGATCTGGCTCTAAGGACTTCCCTGCTGAAGCCCTGAACACCTGCAGCTGCTGCTGCTTTGAAGTAGAGTTTTGGGGTGATCAACACACATATAAATCAGGCACTTACTTTTCTGTGACTTTCTTTTGTGGTACCACAGAGGTAAACCTGAAGTAATTCCAACAACTTCAGCATAGTTGCTTTAGATTCATACCTGCATAAACAGGAGTCACATTTGACTATTTTTTCAAAATATGGTGTTTCCCTTTCATATCAAGCTTCACTGTCTTATTTTATATTCCCCTACATCACATTCTATCGCAGATAATCCAGGAATATTGTTTTTGAGTAATAAAATTGTTCTGTAGTGCATGACCAGAGTAAGGATTATTGTGTCTTTTAGACATGACGTATAGACAAGAAGATATAAATGAGAGTTAATAACCATCAAATGTGTCTATTTCCTTTTCCTATAAATTAGAGCATGCTTTCCTACTGAATTTTGCAAGAAGGAAAACAGACTCCCTCCTGCTGATGTGGGGAAGCAGTGCTAAATCTCCCTAAAGATTCACTCTGGCTTCTTACAGCTGTATGTTAGTACCTTTTTATATGCAATTTTACTTCATTTAGTCTTTAAGGTTGTGCCTGAGGTTAGTTTAAAAGGTTAGTTAAATGTTAATGGATGTTAATGCTGCAATTAAATTGTTAAATCAATTGAAAACTGTGGCTCCATCTCTATCTGTGTTAGTGCCGGCCTGAGTAGCATTGGCGTATAAATTAAAAGCTGTAAATCTAGTGAAGTCTAATTAGAAACCAAATTTCTCATTTATCTTATTTTCACAGGACTGTAAGCACTGATAGATAATCAACGAAGGGCTAAAACTTTTTAACATTAAAAAACTATTTTATCTATTTCAGGACTCAGGTGACTGATTATAATTCAGATCCAATTACTGTAAAAGGTCATATGTGAATTGAAGTTCTTACAGACACTACAAGTTTTATTTTACAAGTTTGCATACAGTGCAGCAACATCTACATCCCAAAAAGCAAAAGTAAATACACTGAACAAGATTATACAAAACCACTCTTCAATTAGCCTCCCTTCTGTAACCCTTTGAAGTTTGTGATCTTAACACACCAGTGCTTCTAGTCTCCAATACTGCCGCACACGCTTTTAGGTATCCCAGGTGACACATGTGCATAAGAACCCGGTTGGTTCCTGACTTCAGTAAGTAAAAATAATTAGCAATACACTTTAATACAATTGCCACAGATAGAGCATTACAAATTCTGAAATTGGTGAGAATGATAATTCCATTGTTACGTTAAATTAGCTACTGGCAATCTGCCATTTAAGAAAAAAAAAACAAATTCAGGCTATTTTATCTAAGAAGGTCTTGAGGAAAAGGAGACGCCAATATTAATCCATCTTGCAGTGCCACAGTTTTGAGGATGTTTCTGTGCAACAAAAACACATGCTGCTCCATCTTAGTTCCTCAAAAGTTAAAAGTGAAATTTGATCATGCTGCTTCTGTTGGCTTATTTTTCCAACACCCCCTGTGATTCTCCCAAGTGTAGATCTTAAAGCAGCTAAAAGGCCAACAACAGATTGCGGTATGAGTATAGAGAGCAGCCTCAAGACTCATTAGTTTACAAATAAACCACAAGACAAATGTTTAAAATGCTTGTAGGTTCCAAATCACACTTCTAAAATTGCATCCTTTTGGTCATGTAAGAGTGTTAGAAATGTTACACTTTTACATCTTGATTTCTTTTTTTGTGACTGTTCTTAGAGCACTCAAAGAAACATGTTTTGCTTTGGGAAACAAAAATTCTCTGTCCTAACCAATTAAGACTTCACGGAAAGAAGTCATAAGCTTGTATTCTGCTAGAAGGCCTTCTACCAAAGAAGTGTCAGCTTGTGTCCTTTCTAGTGACTTCAGCTAAATTTCAACATTTGTTAAACCATAAAAAGAGATCAAATCTGAAAATGAATAGCCGAATGACTTGAATGTTCTGAACTTTTCTCTCTCCTAATTCTGTCACAAATTGCAAAAGTGAAGCTGTAGTTAGCATAAAAATTTGTTTTTTTCATAGTGGATCTAAGGGCTGCTGAGTTCCTGGGGAATACTCTCAGTTGTGTAGGAACTTGTAGGATGGCTAGCTTCTTTGCAGGCTGATTGACATGGCCAGGGAGACTTAACTGGTGATAAAATATTGGACTTGTGGAAGAGTTCTTTGAATGGGATGTGGGAAGAAAGAGATTATTCCTTAGGAAGTCAACTGTGAAGTCATGAGCTGATGTGAATCCTGGCAATTGTCGCTTGAAGTGATGATGAAATCGAGAATGTGGCCTTAAGGGACAAATCACTGAGTTATACACTCATCCTACCAACTTGTGCCTTGCATGTTTTATGGTAGCTTTACAACAAGGAGAAGTTTATGAAGTAAATCTGTATTTTACTATAGAACAATACCACTCTCTGTGAAAACCCACTGTGGTGTGTTTCTGAAAAATCTGAACATTATCCACAGCTGAAAGAATACCTGTGTTTTACATCATTCTTGTTGACTTCAGTCGCTGCTGTTTGTTTTGGGAGGCAGAGGCATTCTTACCTTGCTTTTTGTGCGTTCACTGTGCAGTGTCATCTCTGGACATAATAAAAGTATTTCAGCACCACACTGTGGACCCGACAAGAGAAAGGGAGCTGGAAAAAAGACCCACCACATTCATTATTTCAAACTTTTTTTTTTTTTTAATTCTGTTCTGATCAAGTACCAAACAGTACTGGCAGTCTGTGGTAACATAGCAATGAGTACTGAATGTCCAGATGAAAGAGTAAGGCACTGGAACAGCCAGGAATATGGCAGATCAGCACAAGAGTGTGTTGGTAGAATTACTCCCTGTAAAGCTACCTGGAGATATCTGACACTCGACAACATTGTCATTGTCATGCTTTCCTGGGAATCAGATATTAATTTTAGAAAGCCTAAATGTAAGCTAAAAACAAGAGAGTGAAGGGTATTCTAAGCTGTTGCATTCAGTCTTGCAGCAGTGCTTAGCTGGAACCTCTGCAGGCAGGTTGTTTGCTCCAGTAATTATGTGAGAATGACAACGAGCAGAACGTGTTAAACAGAAAGCAAAAGTGCAGGGAATGATGCCCGTCCATTAGGAACTGATAGTGGGATGGATCCTGGAAGAGATTCTTGTCTGTGACTATCCAACAGCTAAACTGTGATGATAAGCAACAGATCTTGAGAGCATGGCAGGTGACATTACCTGCCTGATTCTGGAGATAGCAGCTGCCTGTGAAAGTCAGTCAGTTTTCTCCCTCCTGTTCAAGAAAGAGTGCCTCAGCATCTCCCTGACGTAGGAATTTTATTTGTTTTTGTGTTTTAATTTTGGTTGATTTCTGAATGAGAGCTATCTGTAATGTGATCATCAGGAGTTCCCCTGTCCTCCATCCCTCATCTGCCCGCTACTGTGTGACCAGATCTCCTCTCTGGCAGCAGGTGCTGAGGCGGTGGTGGTTTCCAGCAGAGAGATTCAACCATTTCTGCAATCTGGCTGTTTTTTAACAACCCAGGCTCCTGCAAGCCTTACCAGCTGTGACTAATAGTGAAGGGAAGAGGGAAAGCAAGCTTCTTGGGCCTGCAGGCTTCAGACAGGCAGGCTCTAGGGGAAACAAGAGAAAGCCATTAACTAACCACAGTATTATCTTGATTCTCTCAGAGAAACGAGCTAGGGAGGGCTAATGAACTAGCCTTAACGTTTCAAACTGAATGCACCTCTGGGAGCTCTGGTAGAACAAACAGTGTGACAGATCAATGCCTGATGCCTGTATCAAGAGAAAAGGTTATTTGCTTCTCTAAGGAATTATAGGATTAGTATATAGCTATGATACACTTTGTATCCTTTTCAAAATATGGGTTTATGTGTTATGTATTTTTTTATTTTCTGAGTTGTAAACTTCATTAGTGTGAACAATAAAAATGAAAGGCAAGGAAATTCATTCTTTTCTGTCCCTGTTTTCTGTCTCAGGATTCTTTATTTTTGTGAGCCTAAACATGTACTGTTTGATGGTTGTGCACACCTTGCCCAAAGAGAAAATCACCTTTAGAAAGATTTATTTATTTATTTATTTAAATTCAGTTTAGAGCAACATCACCTGGTTGGGACCCTCTGAAAATTTCTTGTCTGGAGGTAGATTTTTAGTAAAAGAGACCTTGTTGGAAGAAAGTTTCACTCTCTGCTGCTGCCACTGATGTCTTGTGTGTCCTTGGGCAGTTCAGACTGATTGAGCCTTAGATATCCATCTCTAAAATGGAATCTTCCTTTCTGTTACTGCTCATCTGTCTTTACTACTTGGACAGAAATCTCCTGGACAGGATCTTCCTATTTATACCGTACCTAGCACAGTGGTCAAACACTCCCAACCTAGGTCTATGCCCATTCTGTTAATATAATAACCTTGAAGTATAATACGTTTTGTAAAAGAGGTGAGAGGAAATAGTGGGAGCTGGGAGTTGTTTACCATGTAAAGTGATTTAAATTGATAGACCTTGTTGGCTAGGAAGAGGCCAGGCTAGAGTGTTATTCATCCTTGTACCTTGTCATTTAGTGCTTAGGGTGATCCCCATCTAAGGGGCTTAACAGTCTGAGTGAAGCAGTCTTACCTGCTCAAGAAGGCTGAGTTATTTTGAACTGCTGTGTATGATTTCATTAAATCCTTTGATATTGGTATTTTTCTTTAAAGTTAAAGCTCTTGAAAACTATTTTGATTGGTTACCTCATTCAGGAGTCTGCTGTACATATTTAACCATAGATACAAGCTTTGGTCAAGCTATAAAAGTAATTTTTATAAATTATTACTTTAATGGGAATTCGATGACGAGTGAATTATTGTTTCCTTAGAAAAAAGTCTCCAGGTGATTTGTCAAGAGGTAATTGTCTGAGTACCAGCATTTAAGAAGGACTGAATTTCTTTTAGGAAGGAAAAATGCTAAATGCTTAAATTAAAATAAATGTTATAACTAAGAAAATGGAACAAAATTAGCTTTATCTCCCCCTAGTTGTGCCTGGGAATTAAGTCGTACATATATCCCAACTTAATTGCTTTGTGTCAAATTCGGATATTCTTATTCTGGTTCACTAGCTGTTACTTCATCCATACTTCTACTGATGTCAGTGGAACTACACATGAAATAAAGAATGATTCAATGTGAATAAAGCCATCAGAATTTGGCCTTTTGAAGCTAATGTGAGCTTTGCTGTTGACTTCATTGGAGATGGGAAATTGTTCTTTGATCATCTTCTGAAAATCAAGCTTGAGCTTTGCAGGTTTGAACCAACCATAACATACAATTGTTTGTTTCAGGAGAGACACAACAGGATTTTTAATATAAGGTACAAAATAATTCCTCCTGGATCTTGTGTTTTGTCACAGAAACCAGTGGTACTAGGGCTTTTGTAAGTGACTGTTTACTCTTAGAATTAATGTTTTAATGCATACTTCATGTAGTAAGATGAAAAAATGTAATAACTTTAAAAATGAAAATGGCAAATTTTCAACACTCATTTATGTTTTAAATCATAGTGATCCTTCTACAGCCATTATAAGTTGGGAAAAGGAAAATATAATTGGGGAGTCAAAAGATCCAAATTTCATTTATGTTTGAGTATGAGGGTTGATTATTTCAGGGAACATGAAACATAATATTGTTTTCAGTCTCTTTCTATGTACATTCAGGCACAGCTCTCATTCAGAAATGAATTGGGAATAAGCCCAGTCAAAACAGAATGTAAAATCCTCAAGTCACAAAAATTCAAGCAACATGCAGGTACAAGGAGGAAAAATGCTGATGTCCTGGAAAGGTGGATGGATAAAGTAATTCTTGTTTGCTAAAGTTTTTTGAGAGCCTCTGCAAAACTGTAGCATTTCAGTTCAAGGCACTAACTAAACTTATCATTTAAATTAGAAGTTGTCTATAACATACCGAATTTACTCAGATAAACTGTCCCAAAGAAACACCATTATCCTTCTCCGTTCTCATTGAAAATATGACCCAGACACAGTTTTCAATGAGAGATATTAAAGATTTTGTTACTTCCTACAAATTTTGTCATAGTAAATTATGTAGAGGACACCAAAATGTCCTTTTATCACTATATACCTACTGCCTTCTTAAAGATTATAGTTTTTTTTTTTTTGGTTTGTTTGTTTTGTTTTTTTTTTTTTAATTCTGAGTAGCAAGAAGTAATTGTTGGCAAAGTGGTTTAGGAGCAACACCAGGCTGCTGTATCAGTTCAGGTCCTCTAGTATGTACCTCTGACTGTCACCATATTTTGGAGCTTCCCAGGGTCATGCAAAATCTCTCAAACTAGATACAGTTGTCAGCTAGTGGTTTCCTAATGAGCTAACAAATAAAACTTTGCTCTAGATTGCCAGTCAAGGTAGAGCAAACTTAGGTGCTTACATGGACTTTTTAGTTTACTTTTCAGTGTAGGATTGGACAGGGTGGGGGATGATTTTTTTTTAATGTTTTATGCAGACAGACAGCTCATTTCCCAACAAAAAGATATTATTTTCTTCTCCAGATATATTTAAATGCTTCTGTTAATGTAATCTTCATCAAACATACAATTTTGCCAAGTAGAACTTGGGCCATTTATAAAATAAACCCCATTTGCATTAAACTTCACAAATATACAAAATATCCTTTTTTAACACAGCACAAATATTTGGTAATGTTTCAAGGTATTACAGGATGTGTGTATGCAATTCTTTTCCTGTCTCTTGCTTAGTCTGGACAAGGTCAGTTCAAAAGTCCTTGTTTATATGTTTTTCAATAGTCTCACCTTACTTGAGTGTGTGACGCAACTAGGGAAAGGTTACCCAGTCAGACCATTTGCTGTATGGATGAACTTGTAGATGATGGCATATCAGGGAGCTTCTAAAGGAAATATTATATGGTCCATCAAGGCAATCTCAAATTTCCTGATTGCATATATTTAAAGAGGATAAGCTCCAGTTACCTAAGAACTTGTTTTGGCTGTAATGGAAAATAGATATATCTATTGTCTATCTCATCCCAGCCCATCAATGTATATGAAAATAAATCTAAATATCTATTATTAGGAGATGGTGAAAAAGAAATTGACTCTATACAACCGTAGACAGAGAAGAAAAAAAAAAAGTTTAGCTGCATCTGGTTTAAGATTAAACATGTTCACTGAATACATTCATCAGTGTCTGGTTTTGTATTTCCTTTTCCTCAAGATACCCAAGATAAGAAGTGGTAACTAAGTCTTAATGGTTTTAAAACTTTCTGTCTGTAACCATAAAGTGACCATTTACAAATTGGAATGCATTGTTGAGTGGGGATCCAGTTCCTTTCTCTGCCAGACGTGTTGTTGCAGGCAGATCTTTGAGTTTAGACAACAAAAGACTGTTGAAAAGGTAGATTTTTCCTGTCTATGTGGGGTTTTTCCCTTCTTTTTTTGGTGTGTGTGTGTGTGCCTTTTTTAAGCAGTATGCATGCTAGAAGTTTATCAGCAGACAGCTGCTTAGAACAGCTGTCTGCTTATGTGCTCATCTTAGGAGAGAATGATTAATGAATTCACTTGGGCAGTGAGAAACTCAGTTCACTGATCCATAGTTTCAGCACAGGTATTGATGTGAAACTAATGAGAAATTTGATGCTCAAATTTGAATGTTTATTCCAATTACCAAACAACAGATCTAAATTAAAAACTAGCTTGAAACCCTAACCTTTTATTAGTAATGTAGAAAGCTGAACTGTGGCTTTGTGTCATGTGATGCAAGCTGAAGACTCCAGGCCCTAATACCTACGTTGTTTTGGGGAAGAGAGAGAGAATGGCTTCTTCTAATTGACTCTGCTACCTGACTGACTACCTGATAATTGGAATCTTTCCTTCCACCCCTCCCACTCCAGTTTTTAACACATATTTTTTTCAAGGAATTAAACACATGCTAGGAACTGGGCTGGAGGCATCCGCTGCAGGTCTCTTGCAATACTGCATTCAGTACCTCTTGGGAGCTGTGGTAGCTGTTGTATTGTGTAGTACGTGGGAGTCTCAAGCAAGGTCTGCCTTAAAAGGCAAAGGACAGAGGAAAACAGTAGACACTAGCTTCATAAGTAGAAAGTTAAGGCACAGAGAAATTAAATTACTTGTTGAAGGTTTTATACAACGTTTGTGGCAAAATTGAGAAATTGACCTCCGATCACTGCTTTTTCAGTGCTGTGATGAATTGCTATTCCCTTCAAAACTGACTTTTTACAGTATTTCTGTCAGAAGGGATTAACAAGAACTCCTGAAAGTTACTTGATGCACTCAAGTAGTCCTGTCTGCTAAAACCTGGCATTTCTGCAAGGGATAAATGCTTCACATTTTCATACAAATCAGCAGCAGTTTGTAACTCTGCATCTTGCACAAACAAGTAATTTAAAAACAGAGATCAGAGAGTAAATTTTAGCATTTCAAAACAGGAAACATTTATGAAAATACGTATGGCTAGGCAAGAATTTCTTTGGACAAATTTAACTGCACATTAGAGGCTGAACTTGGAATCTTGGTACCCTTTGGTTTAGATGTCTGCTGTGCTGGATTTTTCATATTTCACGTAGGCATTCAGAAATGTGGTGGTAATACTATTCCTATAGAAATAAACCAAGGCATTGAAAACTTGCAAAAATGTGCCAGATTCTGCAGAATCAGTCCATCAAATGACCGTAAAAGAAATGGAAGATTTCCACTCAAAGATACCATACTGAGATACCATTCAAGAATATCCACGAACAATTAAAATGTCTTTCCAGTACTTGGGCTCCCATGTTTGCTAGTAAGACAGTGTTTGGGCAGGGGCTGCTACATATTCCACACCATTGGCTCTTAGCCTATAAATTTCCTGACAGTGTCAACTCACTGTTATACATTCTGCAATGTTCCGTATAGCCCATCCACCAAGGAATGGCAGCACCCATGGCAACTGCTGTCACCTCTCTCCTCTAAGACATTCCCAAAGCTGCCCTTGACTCAGAGTGTCATGGCACAGGTCTTGTGGCACTTGGCCAGGTGAAAATTGCAATCTACAGGTCAGGAAAATTATGTCTTGTAGCCATAGATGTAGAAACAACCAGATACCTATAAGGCAAAAATGCAATAGAAGGTCCATACATTTCTGAGTAGAAGTTGGAGGTTTGGGTGAAGTTAAAATCAAAAGCGAGTGTGCAAACATTATTTTTAGTTTCACATGACTGTCAGCTAGCTTTAACACTTTCCAATTTCAGCCATAACAGAGCAATGTTTTATAGGCTTGATTAATTCCTTTCCTGTAATATTAGGAAGACAGTTTGTGAAATTGCTCATGTTAACAGTTTATCTTATCAATGTGCTCAGTTTTGGTGCAATTCACTCATCCTGGCGATCAGGGGAAGACATGGGCCCCAGGTCTGCACTCAGATTCGTAATCCGTGCATTTCCAGAAAGAATTGGCCGTGGATTACTCAGGCTGGTGAAAATAGTTCAAGCATTTTTGTGGATTTTTTAAATGAGGCTGAACCTGGACTGGCAGTACCCAGACACCAAATTTGCAGCTGCGTGCTCAGAGGGTATGATTCTATTCCTTTTCTCCGAAGGTCCCCATTCATTTTGTTACACAATAGCCACTGGGAGGATTAGAGCACAATTTCCATCCTGTTCCTATTAGTTACTTGTATTCCAACATCAGATGGAGACCTTTGTTGTCAAGAGCTAGACCTTGTTGTACTTGGTGCTATGTATATCCATAGCAGAAGGCAATTCTTTCCCTACAGATATTAGTTTATAAACCTTGAGGTTTAGATATATCTGCTCTATGACATACACAGTGACAAACTTCATTATTGTTTTAAGTCTAACTAATGCTTAGAAAAATGCTGCTGGATCAGTCAGAAACAAGGACTTTAATTCCCCTGCTGGGTGTCTCCCTGTTGTGTTATTTATTTGTAAAAAGAAAATGTTGCTATTTTTTGTTTTAATTTCCTTTTTTCAAACTGAATGTTTGGAGCTTCTTGGGAAAAAATTTCTTTAAGCCTTTGTAAAGCAAAGAAAACTTTGAAAAGAAATGACCCAGTCCCCTCTTTGTTTCACACCTATCTGGTCAAAGAGTTCAGCTCTCCGTGGAGGCTCCCAGACCTAACAGCAGTCATGCGGAACCTGTTTGCTGGCTTTCAGGCTCGGCACTTTCCAGGGTGCCCCATCTCAACACGCCTGACTTTCCTGGCCTGGCAGCCAAGAGGATTAAAACCTTTGGGGAGTACCTAAAATTAAATGACTCCTTTTGGTTAGATCAAGGTTGTTCACTTCAGTAACTCTGCTGCAATTCTGCCGTTATCTCATTTAGTGGCTGTGCAAAAGTCTTTTCTCCCCTTAATATTTGTTTTACTTTACATGGGTTTTAAATACAGTCCTTGATTTTTTCTTAGAATGCCAGTGCTAGGAAAATAAGCTCATTTTATGAAGGACAATTGGGGGAAAAAATCACACCTTTGTTAGTGTTATTGTATAAAACATTGTCTGTACATGCATTCTTGTAGGGATGACAGAGAGAGTAGAGCATGCACTTCATGTATGTGCAGAAGTCTCTTGATCTGCCACCTTTTTAACATGACAGAAATCAAGGACAAAAAGGTGTTCTAGTCCTTGTTCTGTAGCTTTCACAAACCTCTCAGAGGCTGTTTGGTTTTTGGAGGGAGCACAGAGTATGGCAGAGCATGCTTTCCCTCAAGAGCGTTCCACTTCAATAGCGCTTACATCTTCTACTCTTAACACCCAGTGATTTATATGCATGTTTTTATCAAGGAGATTTTCAAAATGGTCTCTCAGCTGGAGGAAAGACCCTGCTTTGCAACTTTGGTTCTGTAAGGTACTCAAGTGTGAGCCTTAATAATTGACTTTAGCAGGACCGATATCTGAAAACCAGGCAAGTGCTTAAATAAGTTGCTAAGCTGGTACTCACAGTGAGTTACAAGGAACACCTGTGAGGGGCTGTGCAGTAGGACACTTCTTCCTTAACCCGAGGATTTTCCTCTGTCCACAGCCACCACCTCTTTGTTTTCCTTTGCCACTTGGCTTCATTTATTCACCTTTTCTCCTCTCTCCCTGCTCCCTTTGAATCAATTCTTTCTTTCTCCTTTTATCCTTTAGGGATCCTCTGGAGTTTAACAGAATACAGTAATATTTACACATGAGTTCAAGTTTTCAAGCCCTAGTCGATTCTTGGGTTTTTTTATTATTTTATTTTATATTTTTTTTAGAAATTGAGTAGAATATTTACCCAAGTCTAGGTTGAAGCATTTGGCATAAAAATTAGGGTTAAATCAAAATGATCTGAAAAATAAAATGATAAACAGTTCTTCTCGGTAGTTTGCTTTTCTAAAAACAGCTTTCTACACTGATGCTAAGCAGTAATGTAAGCCAGGACAATGCATTCTTGTAAAGATCACACACAAACCATATTTTTATTTCAAAACTAGGGATTAAGCTCACTGATAGAAGGTCACTGGATGTGGGTTGTATTCCTATATGAGGTGGCATTGCCGCAGGGCTTCCTGAATTTGAAAGTGGGAGAGAGCTGGAAATCTCTCACACATGCATCCCTCAACATGCTGCAGGTGCCAGCCAGAGCTACCTCTGCCTTATGCTATTTTATGCCACTAGCAGGCTGCAGACTCTTGACTCTTGCTGGAGAAGTCCCAGCCTACAATAATATGTGTTGCTATTTTGGGGTATTAGTTTGCAATTCTTTGTCTAACAGATCCTTGCATGCTGATGAGAAGCTCTTGCTGTGCCCAGTTAATTCTTTAACAGTCTTAGGTTGTGTTGCTGAGGACAAGTGACACCTCCACTCATGAAACAAGGGCATCAGCCTTTCTCCCATGCATAGCTGTTCCAGTGTCCCAACATCTTATTACTTTACCAAGTACTCTGCTGGCGCAGCTCCCTGGATTCAAGAACTAAAGAAAATGAGTGTTTTCTTGGGGAAGAATCCATCATTACCAAAGTAGTATCTACTTGTCCTGATGCTTGGTTCTTCCTCAGTCTTGTTCTTCAAGATATGGAAGCCTTACTATTAGGCATTTTATTCCTGTGTCTGCAGTTATCTTGGTGATACCACTCCTACTCCTGCAGGAAAACAAATACCAGGACATCTGAAACTGTTACTTATATTGATCCTGTCACTGATCAAGTACAGCTTAAACTTAGGCTAATCAATTAGGAAGACATGACAATAGTTCTGCCATGCTTGACAGGTATTTGCAGATTGGAAGGAATAGTGGTTTTTGTTTTTTGGTTTTTTTGGTGGCAACAATGTTTTGTTGCTTCCTCCCTCCCTCCCTTCAGAGAGAAATGGTGTAAAAAATAAAAAAGGAAAATTTCATGCTGCATACAAAGGAAAACAAACTGAAGCTAAGAGCAATTAGGCTAGACAGATGAATAAGCTGCCTAGTGAGGTAGCTGAGTCACCATCATTAGAGGTGTTCAAAAAACAGGCTAGATAAAATCCTTGAGGGGGTCAGAGTGTATGGGAAAATCCTGCTCGATAGAGAAAGCTGACCTGGCTGACCCAGGAGGTCTGCTGCTTCTTCTGTTTCTCTTTATTTTTAAAAAAGAGTTGAATTCAGAGAGTAAAAGAGAAAAACAAAACCCAAGCCAGGTGCCTAAGTCTGGTAAGCAGTTTTCTTTTGTTCTTAGTGATGAGAGTTGCAAACCCCACCTCCCCCACCCCCACCAAAAAAAAAAAAAAAAGTAAAAATCCATCCTAAAATAAAAAATATACATGTGTTCCTTGAAGAAATGATGTGATAAAAGATCTATGTCTGCTTAGGAGAAATATGGAACATCTTTCACCAGAACTAGTAGAGCCTGTAGGGGAAATTCTTTTAGTTTAAAGAGATGGGGCATGCAGGTGAGGTTATGCACCTGTGCAGTGGAGAGAGAAAACAAGCAATCCTTCTCTCAAGGGCCTTCTGGGCTCAGACCCATGCAGCCCAGCAGCAATCCTTCTGGAAATTCAGTGCCTTCGCTATTTGGGAAAATTTGACCCAGTGACTGTGGTTCTCAGCTGTGCATGAAAACATGAAGATGGAAGCCTGGGCTCCCAGGGGCAAGGTCCAGCTTCAACATGCAAGGAAATCCTGCAGCTGCTGGTGTTCCCAGGGTCAAGCTGATGATCAGAATCAGCCATGAAGAGATTCAGGCTTAAGGCAGTTTAAGTTAAAGAAATCCCCAGTAGCCTGCAGGGTAACCACAGAAAAAAACAAAAGTCACAACAAGCCAACAGAATATTAGAGAATGTGATTCAGTTCATCTTTGCCAATTTACTTTTTGAGGTAGGCCTAAGAAAGGACAGGAGTCAACTGCTGAGGACTCTGTGGGACAGATTTCTTTCTTTCCCCTCCAGACCTTTGAGATGCAGGTGCATGCTGGCCTTTTCTCTGTGTGCAGTTACTGACATGAAGTTATTTCTGCAGGACAGCATTGTTCGTGGGAGTTAAGAGTGGAAGTGTTTTTGGTTTTTTTGGTTTTTTTTTGCAAGCTCAGATGTTACCTATCCACAAGACTTAACTGATAGACATGAAAACAAGTGAGGATAATGTTTTTCCTTCTTTAAACAGAAATGTAGAAATCTTTTTAAGTCTTCCCATGGCATTACAGAGAATGGTAAGAAACAGAAAGCTGTTCTGTTAAACGCAGAACTTGAGATTTATTTTCTGCTAGGCTCTACCTAATACAAAGTCTCCTTATGTTTCCTGAATGCAATATAAATAATAAAACACCCAACATTCCCAAGAAACCTTAACAATGTTTGAATGAAAAAAATGGGAGCAGAAGCTAAGTCTTCATGTGTAACATTCTTGCTAGTTTTCTGCTGGGAATGCAGTGGGCACTGGTGTGAGAATGTATTGTTATCTGCATAACGGGAGCTGTGTGCACAGAAGAGCTGGGCTATTTTGCAACAGTTTGCTTTCAGCACCAGTGCACTGGAGTCAGTGTTTATCACTAAGTTACTTCTCAGGAACTGGGACAGATCAATACTGTATTCTTTCAGACCTCTCTAAACCCAGCAGGGAAGGCAATCACAGTGGTGCAGAACTCTGCACCTTCTGGAGCAGATCAATACCCTGACAGTGCTAAGCTTTGTTCCTCCACCAGCATTAAGATGTTCTGCATGCTCTACATGATTGCTTAAAGGTTTGTTTTCTCTTCTTCCTATATGACAACACTGCTCCTTCCCTGATCTTTCCTAATAACATCACTGTAATTGCCTTGACATGAAATAGCAGCACAAACACAGATGCTTTGCTTTGAGGTGTTTTATCTCTTCATGAACATCTCTATTGGTTGAGGGTGTTGATTTAATTTTGTTTTATTTTGCTTTAATACAAAATCACAGCTCCTTATTTACATTGTTTTACTAAACTTGACAAACTGATTTTTGCTATGAGGATTACAAAAAGGGATTGTATTGCAAGGTGCTGTAGATACAATAATCTGTACTGAGTAAAGAATATTAGCTTAAGCTTCATGCTACTGAAATCTATTTTAGTTTAACCCTATTCAACTATCTCATCTTGTTTGTCTCAGAAACACTGCAAGACGCTTGCCTTTCAACTAGTGCTAGGTGTAATAAGTCAGCTTGTGTTTTGTCTTAGCTGGATCCAGAACTCCTGCCCCTTCTATCTTTTTCTTGATTGCTGCAGAACTTGGAGCTTTCTTTCAAATCTACATCTGTTTTTCTCTTTTGGAGAAAACATGGCTTGTTGTATAGTGTTAGCCAATCTAAAAGGCACTATTACCTATGGTTAGTTAACAGACTTTCTTTCTTCTAGAGCTAGGAGGTGTCTGTGGCTGCAGAATTATTTGGAAAAGGATGATGTTCAGTGGCCTTTCATGTATACATAATCATTTGCAAATCTGTATGTACTTGCAGCATAGCATTAAGGCACTTGCTGCTGAGGCAAGAAAAATGGAGTGCTGGTCAAAGCACAAGATTAAACAGCCCGAAGGATGTTCTAAATTGCACGTGTCTTGAAGGCTTCTTGGTGATTTGCTCCCAACAAGGAATGTGGCTGTTCCACATGCTGAAAATGAAAAGAAAAGGGTTGTTCAGAGAGTCCCTTGTGTTTGGGCAGTTGTCAATACAGTGGGACTCCTTTGTCAGGGATCTGTGTCTTCACAGCTGCTCTGTTGAAGCTGGTGATGCCAGTGGAGGTGGTAAAGGGTTTTTAAACTAAGACGACCTTCTGTTTCATAAGCAAGAAGTAGCTCAGAGAGCTCCTTTGCTCTCTGCTTTGGAGAGGGTTAGACAAGATGATCTCACTCGTGCTCCCTCTATTTATTATCTGTAAATTTGTAGGTCTTGGACAGATATACAAAGGGAGTTCTCAGTCCAAAGTCTCTCTGATACTTTGAACTGAATTACCACTTCATCACATGAAAATCTTCAGTCCTTAAGGCCGGACCCTCGGGAATGTTGCTGTTTTTCTTTGATAGTTGACTTCTGCTCCATTTACCAGGTAAAGCATTAATCCCTCACAGCCCTCTCCTCATTTTGAAAGTCTTTAGCTGCAGTTCTCTGTTCTGCTTTGAAAAGCGTGTTGTAAGGAGTACAAATTAGAGATATACTGCCTTCAAAACAGGTGCTGCCCACTTCTGCCTATGTGTAAAGCAGGATACGATATGCGATTTGTAGGTACTATGATTACTGGCTTAAGGAGAAGATACAGCATTTCTCAATATTTTTGAGACATTAATACAATTCAGCTACGCCGTTTTCTGTAATATGTAGTTCACTGTATCTGATGTATATTTTTTCATCTCAGACATAAAGGTAAATCCTTTTCATTTACATAAGCGGGCTCTATAAACCAGATTACTTGAATTAATCATAGATATTTAAGCATATTACATTGCTCTGTACCACAAGCCAGCATTCCTAGAAGGTGGATCAGAGATAAGGGTCCCATAAATTATTGACCAAATCCTTTAGTCCATCAGGCTTTATTTCCACTAAAATCAGTTCTGCCTGAGTAAGACTGGATTTGGCCCTGATACGCTTTTATATTCATAGACCCTTCAGATACAAAGAGGGTTTCATGAAGCAATTGTATAATTTTAAAAAAACTATTATTAAATTCACTGTTTCAAATAAAAGTATAAAAATAAGCTATTTTTTAGTAATGGTATTTTTAGTAGTAAACATTTGTGTTACACCTCTATTGTGCTTGGCTTTTATTAGCCTGTTAAATTTTATTTAACATCTCTATTATGTTATTTACAGTAAATAGATTAAGTGATGAAACATGAAAAGCCGATTACTTTACCCTCAGTACAATAATGATCTATGTACAGTTATTCTCTAATTTTGCCTCTCTGCTTCCTAGAAGGTTCTAAGTTTCATCTGTCATTTGGAAACCAGTTGGGCCACAGGCAGCGAGCAGTGTTACATAGAAAAGCGTAGAAAATATTCCCCCCCACACGTGTTTTTACTTTAATCAAACACTGCAGATGCATCTTGTCAAGAGGATGCACCTCATCCTCAGAAATCAAAGGAAAGTGACTTCAAGCAGGACAGGACAGCACAGCAGCAGCTGACCCCACACCAGACCCCAGAGGCAAGTCTGTCAGCGAAGCCAAGGAGGAGACTAGAGAAGATGAGCTGACACCCCATGACACTGCTGCAGAGATTCATCCTGGAGCTGGGCATCTGGGTCCTTCAGCTGTCAAGGTCACCAGAGCAGCCAGCTACCATGCTGGAGCGGTGAGAGCACTGCACATGTCTCAGCACTCACACAACACGGGCTGAGGAGTTAGCACAGACTGGAGTGTGCAAAGGTCTGCGTATGCACGTAAGTGAGGCAGGTTTAGGCCAAGGATTAGGGAACTGTAGTATTTTCTTTATTGACTTTGTTCTCCCTGTAAACAAGATTTCTTCCTTTCCTTATTACTATTTACTTGCTTCCTATCTTAGCCTCATCCGGTCAAAAAGATTTCCAGCTGAGAATCTGTCTATACTTTAGTACATGGACACATTTTTAAAAAGGTATTTTAATTTCAAACTCCCTTTTACACAAAACTTGGCACTCCCTGACATGGTCTGTACTTGGATACTCCTAATAATTTGAGCAGGTTTTTCTATGAGAACTACCAGCAGCATCTTTATTTCCACAAATCAGCAGGCTGCAGTTCAGAAGAGGTTAATTGAACAAGTAGCGTCAAGTGTATTTAATAGCTGGAAGGAAATATGAAAACAAACAAACAAACAAAATGTTTTCCATACGGGTAGTTTCTATAGACCGTGTTCCTCTCCTGTTTCAGAAGTTTCAGTTCAATCTCCTCTGGTCTCTCTAAAAACCACGCAATTCTTACTTCCCATTTGGACTCAAAGAAGATTTTGTCAAACAGAACTTGCTGAACCAGAGACCTGTGCAGGGAATAGAAGACCTGCTTTTTTGTCTTCAGGGTGATTGACAGCTTGCAAAGACAAACATCTCTTGCTTCTGCTTTTTCTTTCTAGCTCTTTAAATATGCTGCGCTCTATAGCTTGCTTAAGAGTGACATGGCACTGGAGAAAGAGAGATGATACTGCTCTAGAAGGTTGTTGCATTTATTTTGCAGTCCAAGATGCACCCATTTTATGTTCCCTTCCTTTTGGTCCATTATCTTCCTTTATGTTTGTCATCTAATAGAAACTGTGATTCCCAGTGTCTACATCCAGTGCTGTGGGATGCAGTGCAAGGACAGTATGCCCAGAGCAGTGACATACAACCATACTGCATCTATTTCATCTCCTAATTATATGTATCCATTCCATCTCTTAATTACAGCCTAGTAAATGATGAAATCAGGGCTGGCAGACTGTCCATTTTTCACATTTTCGGATGAGTCGAATTTTTACTGTCCTTCCTTGTTTCTGCTTGTTTCCTCCTTCTTAATTAACCCAGAAGGGGGCCTACGTCAGTGCTGTGGTTGACCAGGTAACTTAGAGGAACACTGAGCTCCTACCACACAAGCACAAGCAAGTCCTGCAAACTCTTGTATTGCTCTGGAAAAGGCTGTGAGAGAATCCAGGATGCTGATTGTACAAACAGTACAGCCTAATTTTGGTGGTCAGCTTTCCTGGTGGCAGTCCTGGATCAAGCAGGAAACAGGCTGGATGCCTTACTTCAGGATGGTGGTAACCACAGTCCTGCTGGGACCCTGGGTCTCTCTATTGTAGCACACCCAACAAAAGTCATAGTATGAACCTACCATCCTTTAGGATTTCTGTATTTTTGGAGTATGTATCTTTTTCGGACTCTTCGAACAGCAGATACCCTTCAAAATCTTAGACCTCTTTCTATGAAACTAGAGATCATTAACTAATACTGAGAATATTAACGAAGACACACAAAGCAGGCATGCAATACTGAGAAAGAAGATGTGTTCTTAGAATATCCTGAGGACTACTGATAACCGACAAAAGACGGACATCATGTGAATTCACCCATGGTAATCTGCTGGGGAGACTCAGCAGTTTCTGTGTTGATCTGGCAACTGAATTGTTTTGTACTAGAAGTGTCCACAAATGATGAGACAAATACTTTTGTGGTCATTTATTTTGAGATCTTAGGTTTCGAATATAATCCAGTTTTCCAGAGTGGCTCAGAAATATGCCTGACCATTGTAATGCTAAACAAGGCCTCATGAAAAAGAGATATCTGAGCAAATTCCCTGAGTTTTGAGAAGGTCTTGAAAATTAGGATGTCATAATTAGTGCCTCATTTCTCACGGCTGTTGCAGCTCTTTAAAGGTAAGGAACACAGTGCATGGCAGGCGAGTTACAGGAAATAGATACGGAAATAGGACATAGGGAATGCTTACATCTGCCCTGTACAGGAAAGTGGACTGAAAATAAAATTAAAAATTGAAGGTCTTCTTTTGATTTGTAACACCAAAGCCCAGTACTTCTGTCCTCTGTTTGTCCAGCTGGCAGAATGGAGGCTAAGTTGTTCAGATGCTCACCATTAATTTGGATAATACAATGTTGCAGTTAGTGTCACTTGGAGACTTTCAACCAGGAAAAAAAAAAAAAAAAAAGAGGCATCAATCATTTCCTCCTTCTGCTCTGTCATCCTCTTCTCCATCCCACCACTGAGAGACACAGACAAGTTCTCTACCTCTTATTTTAAAATATTTTCTCTTTGCCCATTGTTGTATGCGGACATCCCTGCACAGTTTAGGATAGTTCTGATGGACTAAGCTAAATTGCAGTATGTAGGTAAGGAAAAGCAGAACTGCTTCTGGTGATGAGGATAAATTTTACAGATGAAAGCCAGCATAATAAATGAAATAGTAAAGAGGAAATGGGCAGACTGTGGCCTAACTGTGTGGTTCTTCTAACGTCCATTTGCAGATGTGGGACGCTGACTGGCAGTGTATTTCTAATGCACCCTAATGCGTACTTCCCCATTTTCTCAGAAGTACAAAGCAAGGCTTTAAATTTTGTGAATATGTACAGTTTTCTTACCTTCAACAGGATAGTTCAATATTTCATAGGTCTCTGGCCTTCTGTATTTTGAATTTCATTATATATATACTGCAAATCTTTTGGGTAGTAATTTTTGCGGAGTCAGATTTTATTTTCATTGAGTCGGTACCAAGGTTTTAATTTCAGTGATCCAGACTGCAGTTCCAAAACATTATAGTTACCTGGTGAATGATCTTCTGCTGGGACTCTGCAGTCAGGTGAGAACATAAAGCTATCTTGACAATATCAGTGGTCACTGCAAAATGAAATCTGTAGCACTAGCTAAACCACAGCTATTAGATTCTGTCACTGGGATTTGAAATTAAATTAGGCAGCTGGACTGCCTACTAGCCTCCTAACATCATCAGCCATATCAAAGATAATCACTGCTTTTATTACTGCAAGCACAGGATGCAACTGGAAGTAAAACTGCTGATTATCAGATCTCGGTTTAGCCAATTTTGACTTCCAGTTCAGAGATTTGAATTTCCAAAAGGGACATTTAAAAAGAGAGCAGTGCCTTTGAAGTGGTAACACGCAGGAGCCTGGAGGCAGAGTCAGAGAACTTCTATACACCCCGTGGACTAAAACCGTGGAAAAGGTTTCCTGTTTTACAGGGGTGCAGGGAGAAAATTAAAGCTGTTCAGACTAGGATGTAGACAGTTCGGTGGTGCCAAGGAAAAACCTTTTTATCTCCTCTGTTTTAATGCTTTGGTAATGCTTTGTTTGTGGGTTTCTTGTGGGTTTTTTGTTATTTTTTTTCCCTTTCCTTTCTGCTTTCTCTCTCAATTTTTTTTTCTTTCTGGGAACACAGGGATTCAGAGAAAGCAGACATTCCGATTACTAATTATCTTCATATTCACATTGTTGGACTTCTCATTTAGGACTCTGCTCTGATCTAAGATGTGTGGTTGTGAATTACCACAAGCCTTGAAAAAAACCCAGATACAATTCTGCTGTTACTGTGGTTGAGACACTCAAGCAAAATATGCACTTAAATACGTGGAGCTGGAAGTAGAAACAGTTTGGAAAAGTCACTTAGTCCCCAGTTCAGTGAGGTTCTATAGTACAACGTACACAGGACTCAGAACAGATCCAGCCTTAAGATTTATAGGGCCCACAGAGCCACCACCCTTTCACACTGAGTAGTCCTGGTAGTAGAGGTCTTAGGAAGAAAGACTGAGGAAGCTGGGTTCACCTTACAAAGTGAGGTTGTTGGAGAAAACTGAACAGAGAAGGGTATAAGGCCCCAGTGTATTTTCATAAGTGTAGTATGGAAGCTCCACTGACTCTTGTATTCAGAGCAAAAGGATTCCACAACTTCACAACAGCTTGTTTGGGTTTGAGGGGTGTCTCAAGTTTAGAAGGAAGATATCCAGAAGTGCACAAAATGTTTGGTATTGACAATGAACTTAGTGTAGTATTAGAGATGTTAATTTTCTCTTGGCACTAATTTGTAGTTTTAACAATTTGCTTGGATCCTGATAGGAATTTCTCTTTCAGAAAGAAAAATTGATTATAATTTTGAGTAGAAAATCTGGTCAGGTGTGATCCTTTGAGGGATCAGTCAATGGGGACTACAAGTGAAAAAAGGGTCTAGTCCTTTGATCTGTAGCTAACTATCACTTCTTTCCAGGAAAAGCCTCTTAGCTTTATCATTTTTAATCCCCCCAAAAGAATTTTTCTTTGACAAAACCCCAGCTGATTCATTTGCCTCAGTGCACAGGCACTGTTAAGGATGGCCCAGTGCAGGATGTGGTGTGAAACTCTGAGTGCCTCTTAAACCCAAGGTTTTCTTGCTGTGTCCTGCTGGTCAGGTAGGTACCCACTGTGTAGGAAGGCATGGACTGTAACAAAGCCAGGAGAGACCTTTTAAAAAGGTTAGTTCATCAGTGGCCCTCTAACTGGCTTAGAAGGTCAGCTCTTTAGACTGTGTCAGCATCCTTGGAGAGCTGGTTAGATAAAATAGTATCATGTGCCTTTTACAGACAGAAGAGAGCAGATCCAATACTCTCTGAAGCTAATTCAGAGTTCCCAGTTGGTATGAGCTGATACTGCATCACGCCATTCCTGTACTGAAGCTGTGGATATGTGCTGGGCTAAAATCCACACGGAAGAAATGATTTAGTTGTCTTCGAGTGCAATCCCCTTAAATGCAAAGACCAACTGAGCAGGCTTTGTGTTTGGCAACTTAGAGGGCTTGGAGAGAACAGAGTCCTTTCCTGCTTACAGCTAATACTTTCTCATTTTTAGTAATGACCTTGAGTCTTTATATTATCATCACCCCAAAGAGCTTTATGCTTCTCAGCAGCTAGTTTCAGTGTCAATGCCATGAAGACTATGAGGAAAAAATGCAAAAGAGGTTTAAACAAGAAGAAAAATTTATTTTCCCAGGTGCTCCATAATAGTTTTTCCCCAGCATTCACCCCATTCTAAATGAGTATTTTATCTGCCTGAGGTGCCCAGGGTTGTATCCCAGGCAACACTGGTCTGATATTTTTCCACTATCTACTTTTACTGGGCAGATGAACCCTACCAAAGATGCTCTAGCTCCATCACAGAAACTCCCCTCATATGGTGGCCCTCTTAAGAGAGAAGGCAAATTTCCAGTTTGATTGTCTAATTTGTTTTCAATAATTGAGACAGATTGCTTTTTGTCTTAGAGAATGGGTCCTTGTGTGCAGTCAGGTGAGTTGTTTGCTATTGGTATCTGCACTGGTATCAGATAAGTAGAAACCCCCCTCAACCTGACAATTCACTTGAGAATAATCTGATCTGGTTTGCTTTGCTGTTTCCTCTTGAAGTGGACAATGGCTTTTCCCCTGTTAAAAAGTAGACACAATGAGGCAAGTGTGTGATTATTGTATCCCTTTATGTCGTTTGAGTAACTTGAGATAGCCTGGTGTAATGTGAGTAATCTGTGTTCACCACCCCTTGAATCTATCTGGAGTTGACTGGCATATCTGTGCATTTTAACTTGTCTGCAAGGCTCTTATCTTCTTGCTGCACAGCATCAGTTGCAAATTTTAAACCTTTCTGTTTGACTTTATGTTTAAATATGTTACTCTTCCACTTTCCTCTTAAGGTCTTAGTGAGGAGCTGGTTTTGCTTTGTTTGGTTGCTGGGTTTGTTTGAAGTAAATGCAATGACTACTTTAAAACAAATGAATCAGACAGGTGATCCTGATAATACTGTCTGGTGCCTGATAGACTGCCCTTGAACATCTGAGACATTCACACCATTTTAGATGGTTAACACTGGTTCTCCACTACTGAGCAAATCATTACTTTCCATCCTGACCCATTAAAGTTAATACCTCCATGTACCTTTCAGGTACAGCCTGTGGTTAGAAGGTGATATTGAGGAGAACCAACCCCTGAGAAGTGCTGCAGGCACTGTACCTTAGTGCCTCCACCTGTGCCTGGGACTGGGATGGCAGTGCCAGCCCTAGGCAGTTGCCCAAGCAACCTCTTTTATTTATTTTTTTTAACCTGTGCTTCCCTTTGAAAAGCCTCAGATTCAAAATGAATCTTGTGAATAGCCTTTCCTTTACTGGTGTTACACTGTAAATATCACTTCCTTTATTTGAAATGGAGGTGACAGAAAAGTGTGGTCTAAAGGAACAAACGTCATGCTCCAGGGGGAGAAGGGAGGAGATGAGATATGTTCTGGAAGAAGGTAAGATGCTACTTTGATACTAAATTTGTCCCATTGATGTAAGCTTGCTTTGAAACACCACAAGCTGTCTCAGTTTCCCCTGCCAGATGCAGAATCCTGTTCAGGGATGTGTAGTGATTTCCAGAGTTTAAGCCAACAGAAGCCTCCAGCTAAATTGGAGAGTTCTGTCTTTCCTGCTCTGTATATGTGATCCCCAGCCATGCTTCTCATCTCCAAAATGAATCAGACCATACAGTTAAGCTGGGTTTTGAGCTCCAGGAATTGGGTCAAAAAGGCTGTGGCCCTGCACACAAAACAGTGATCAGGTATAAGTTTACTGAAGTGGTTAAATGTTGTTCAACATGGGAACTTTGTACTGGCAGGGTTTGTGTCTTAGCACAAAAGTTCTGATGCAGGTTGTAGGGGAGTAGTGGCTGTTCTTGCTCCCTGTCCCCAGCCACAGGCCCATAAGCATACTGATAGTCTGCCTTGGAGCATACACCACTTGCCCTCCTTCTCAGGGACGGGAGTATCTGGCAGCTTCTTAGTCCTTTTTCTCACTGTTTTACTATTTAACAGAAGTTTTCTCCTTTTGTGGAGCTGTGCACACAGTTTCTTTGTCCTTTCCCTCTCAGCTGAACAAGCACCAGCCCATTCTGCCAATGTCCATCAAGGCTGCTTTCTAGTATCCTGATCCTCTGCCACACAACCCTTGAAGGATGTGGGCTACACTTGGGACTGGTGAAACATTCAAAGTCACGTTCCCTGAATCTACTGCCTTCCACATCCCTTTAGCAGGCATGTCATTTTCAAAAATATTGGTATTTAAGACAATGCTGGCTGAGCTACTGCAGCTCGTGTTAACTGGCAGGCCATGTGGCTGTGTAACACTTTCCTGTCACACTGTTCAGGTTGGGATAAGAAGCCGACAAACCCACCCCTTTGAAAGCTCTCCTCCTCTATATGTTTGAACTCAGGAGGCTTACTCTGACTCTCTGTTCTCTTTGCCTTATGCACAATGAGATCATAAGATGTGCAAATGAGAAATAAATGAAGAATACCGTGATTAAAAATGTACAATACAGAATATAACCAAACAAAACAAAATTAGTACTTTGCTAATTTAGTCCCAAAGCATATTGATTAAATGTATTTATCCACTTCAGTGTATACTGGAAAATCCAATTAACATACAAAAATAAAAGAATGAAACTTCCAAGTCACTGAACTCTGGATCACAAAAGTTAATCCATCCTGCAGTATCTTTTGAATAGAATACACACTAATTTTCTCACCCTCTAACAGAACAGATTTCACATAAAATAATGTTGTAATTTTTTTTTTGGGGGGGTGGGGGGGCAGTATTTGCCATTTGGTGTTTCCGTTTGCTCCTTAGTGACAAACTTTTAGTACCTAAAATGTCTTGAACTCTTAGTTCAGGCATTCAACACAAGTATAGAATTTGACCAAGTTTGTGACTTGGTTTGGACTATGCCTATACTAGAGATGATGACAAAAGCAGAGTCTGTCGCTATTGCTAAAGACCAAGAGATCAGCTTTTCTTAGGTGAACGGCAAGAACTAAACTTCTGCCCAAACACTTTGCACCAGCAGTACCTGCTGAATGAAATTATGAGGAAGATTTCCAGTGCCCTTGAGCTCTTACAGTTAGTGATATCGTGACAGATTTACAAATGCAAAGATAGCTGTGTGTTGAGTATTGGGGCTGGTGGTGGGCATAATCATGTTCAGAGAAATATCTCCACTGACAACGCTTTTATAATTTCAGTAGTACAGCATTCATGAGGTACCTATTAGAATGTGCTGTTGTCAATGGAGTGTTGGTGAGGAGGCATCCCTTTTGGAGCTGTGTCTGCAGGGAGACACACAGATGTCTTTATTAGTTTCATGTCTAAGTGACTTCCCCAGAGGATGCACTGGTTGTTGGGTATTAGCAGCTTCATAGAGAATCTATGAGGAAGCCCATGTGCTCTTTGCTGGTTGTGGGTGATCTCAGAGGGAAGGCATGTCCCCCAACACTCTTTTTCTTTTTTGTCTGTGTGGAAAGAAGTGTAGCTGAAGCACTATAAAAAGGAAACATTCTTCTCAAATGTGCATCTCTCAGGCTGCTTTATAAATACTTTTCATCCTGGAACAGGATGGCATTTACAAAGTTAGCACAGCAAAACTATTATGAATTTTATCACAATTTAGCTTACTTTTATGCAAATGTTACCCATGATGTATTTGAATATATCTCAGTCTTTTTCACTGGATTGGTATTCGTTTTCACATGGCCAAGTGTTACTGCCATTGCAATAGTACTCTACCAAGAAGCCCATTTGATTTCTACCGCTGTAACACACAGAAAAGTGAGAAACCAGAAATTTCAGACTGTCTTTTTCTGGTTTTAAGTATTTCATGTGCATTTTAGAACATGGCATATCTTTACCTTTTTTCCTTATCACTGTATGTAGCTGTGTGAAAAGAAACAGACTTAGTATAACAATTTATTCCGTGTAGCATGATCCTGATATTTTTGTGTTTTCTATGTCGGGATAATTGTGGCTAGAAGATACACTCTTTCCCAGAACGGTTCAATACCCAGTTCAAATCAAGCATGCTAAAGATAGGCTTTTCAGGCTGCTCTTAATTTCTTCCCTCTGCTTTTTAAAGAAGACCTAATTTTGCTACACTATATATTACAGCCTAGAAATTTAATCCATCTGCAAAGATAGGAACTGGGCTGAAGGTGCAGAAAGAAAAAAAGAATCATCTAATTAATTCTGTGTGTTCTGGTTTTGGTGGTGATCCTACAAACCTTAACTTTTGCATTTGTTGAATTTTTAATGCAAGTCAAAGAGTTTGTTGGTTAGCAAAAGTTCAATTAATTTATTCTCTTAGTTTAGCCTTGCTCTGCACTTAGTAGCACTGCTCACTAGTGCTTTGATAGAAGTCAGGTAAACTGATATTCCCTCAGCCCCATCAGTGACTCAGAAACAGATTGTGCCACGATCTCATCCTAATATCATGTATTCTTTTTATGAATTAGACACCCAGATTCTCAGCAGGTAAACATTTGCATCATCCAGTGCACCTTTACATGACTATATTAACTGGAGGTCAGCTCCATAGAATTTCGGATCACATCAGTAGTAATTACATAATTTTGCATCCATTTTTCTTGCTTAAAAGAAACAAACAAAACCAAACAAAAAAACCCCACCCCACCCCCCAAAAAAAAAAAAAAAAAACCAAAATACCAACAACTAAAGCAAACCCTTTTTTCTACTTATTGAATTATTTATTTTGATAGAAATGTGTGTCTAAGATGTGATATTAATTTCGTAGAGAGTATTCATAAATACACTGACACTTCGGAAGCTAAATAGAAAGTGCTAACAAAAATTGAGAAGATAATTAATCCATTCTTTACTTATAGCCTTGATTAGCTGTCATGCAAAAAGCTATTGGTGAGGCCAAATCAGGTTATCCCAGTTTGCTTCCTTCCATCAACATTTGCCCAAAGAGAGTTATTAGCTCATTTTGATTGTTCATTGGCAGTCCCGATGCAATATGGGAAGTGTCTGCCAGCAAATGTCCTTAATATACATGATCTGAAGGGGAAAACTAACAACTAAAAATACAGATTTGCCCTATCCTGTTGAAGTGAAGATTGCCTGCACATGCCACTGAGGAATTTATGCATTTTGTAAAACTGGCCACAGTGTTTGAATGTTAGATTCTTTTCCTTCATTACCAGCAGTCAGGTAATTACCAGCTATGTAGGCAGAGAATTTCTTTTTTTTTTTATTTTTCATCTGTAATGTTTGGAGGATTTTTTTAATACTTCAGGCTGAAAAGAATCTGATAAAACTATTTTTTTCTTGTGTTTTAAGCATACTGTATTGGATATTTTATGTTTTGAGGTGATTGTCTTTTGGAATATTGTGTATGCACATGCACAATGTGCATCCTCTGGGATATTTCCTCTTCAACCTTATGTCTGCATAACTATTCTGTCTCAAAAATGGCAAAGGGGAAATGGAGATCACAAATGTTTTAAATAAAGGGAGAGTGAAAAATCAGCCAATTAATTTTATTTAAAATCTCCTGCATGACAAAATAGTGGTAATAACATCTCTGCTTGATAAGGGAAGATGCTTGTGGTGCCTTATCATACTCTGTTAAATACCTGTTGTTTAACAGTCCACAGTCATTTGCCTTTTGCAGAAGGATACCAGGATTTTTAGCAGTAGAGTTGTATTATGGGGTTTAACGAACAAATGTCTTTCAAGTCTGATTTGTACTTAATAAGAAAAATGTTAGGTTTGCCTGAGAGGTGAGACCTCCAAAATGGTCCAAAGGTAAGAGCATACATATTTTTAGCACAAAGACTTTCCAGCATGTTGCATGTATTTATTTGGCAACCTTACACCACCCCTGAAAAGCTAGGTTAAGGCACAGGAGTGAATCCAGGCTTGAGCGACGTCCAGCCCACTTCCTAGGAGCTCAGTTAGTGTTTAATCACAACACTGCACAACATCTCAGGACAGGTAGTGAAGAAAACGACCATTTGACACAGTTACTAGTGATTGAAGATGGTAGAACCTAATTGCATGATTAAACATTGGAGTCATCTTTCCTATGGTGATAAAAAGTGACATGGGATTTTTTAATTCCTAGAAATACTTTGTACTTGTTCCTTAGCTTATCAACAACATGTTGTGGCTGTGTCATGCAGACACATGAGCTTGTGAATTAGCCCTGAGGCACTGTCCTATATACAGCTATGCAAGCACCATGGGTGTGGGATCCCCTGGCTCAGAGGAAGAGTGCCTCCTGCTGATTCTGTCTTCAGTCCCAACACCAACCTTGCTCCTCCGATGGGATTTGACAGGTTTACAACCCACGGGTGTGGCTGTGAGGGCATTATATTCCCCCCTTTAGATTCTTCTCTAATAAACTTGTTAAGCGTTTTGCATTAATAGAGAAACTTATGCATGTCTTGCTGCCTTTGACAACTCATTCAATGTCAACCATCAACAATTTTCATTTAATAGACATATAACATCTCTGGTGTGATGATTTAAAAAAAAAACTTTTGGTGTCAAATTGATAAGCCTGTGAAACAGAATAGATACACATAATGCCGCTTTATCCTTGCAATTGACAGTGAGGCAGCGAAGCAGAACCTCAAGAAAAGTGACCCAGTTCTGCATGTGTAACCACACAAGAACCCAGACTGGTCCCCAGTCCCACCTAGTGTTGCAGCTTCATGACATCTGAGCAAATAATAGGCAGAGAGTGTGAGTTTGTGAAAGTAATTATATAAAACTGATGGCAGGGAACAAAAAGAAGTGAGGTGGGGGGAGAACGTGAGCAGTTTCACCACTTCGACAGTGTCTGCAGCTGTGATGTCATAGGCACAAAGACGATAATAAAATTTGGCCAATGTGGTGTCAACTACACCTTGCTCCTTTTGTCTTTTCCCTCGTATAATTTTGTATCCATGTGTGAATCGGCTCATTAGTGGAGGAGAGTGAAAATTGAGGTCAGGGTATTTAAACCTGACCTGTGCAAAGGCCATGCAATGCCTAAGCCCACCGGGGGTTTCACTTCAGAGCCCCAGACCACCCTTGAAGGTGACACCAATTCAAGCCTCATTTTATAAAGGCCTTATTAATTATTGTCTTTATAAGAAGGAGAAGCCATATAAAGAAATGTGTCATTCTTAGAGTAGGAGTAGGCAGAAAAAAAAAAAAAAAAGAGAGAGAGAAAGAAACAGAAGATCAAAAGAGAGCTTTTTTTTTCCCTTTTGCTTTTCATGCCTCAGAACCTCAAAGGAGGTCGGGGAACAATCAGGCTTAGGGGTCTCGTGTGCTTTCTGGCAATTAGACTCAGCTGATGGGCTGAAAGGGATTGAATGGCAGGGTTCAAGGCCCTTCTCCAGAGCTTCAGACAACAGGCTTTTCCAAAGCAGCAGAGCAGCAGACACCACTGAAATAATTTCAAATGGAGACTTACAGCCGGGGATTCATTAATTCACCGGCCTAAACAATTACTGGAACATATAATGTCTCTATATACACTTTGATAAAGACTGTCATCCTAGACCTTCATTTTCCCCATTTTTATTAGAGATTTTTAATGTCAGGTTTGAAAAGAACCTTTTATTTCTTCAATTATCAAATTAAACCTTTTATTTTATTTTTTTTTCCTAAGGGGGCAAGGGAATATAAATTCCAGAATTTTTGTTTTATGGCTATGATTGATTTGAATTACAAGAGGAGACTGAGAAAGTTTTGTAAAGGATCCTTAAACATTCAGTCATAAATAGGATGGGAGCCCGAGTAGCAAGAGATCCCATCCTTCTCCTTCCTCTCTTTAAAAAGGGTGGTCTAGGAGAAATACATTTAAATGAGCTTGATGTGAGAGAATTAGCTAATAAGGGACATGCAGCAGAGCACTCTCTAGGCACAGGCTGCATTTCCTGCTAGAATGGTTTGAACTGAACAAACTGAATTAACGGTATAGTACAGCTGAAATATTTTTAAAATAAGAAAACAGCCTATTACTATTTTTTCTACTTCACCACCCCCCCCCCCCCCCACTATAAGATTAGATGTACTCAAAGGTGAAATGTTTCAGTGCAGAACTGTGACGCTCTTATACCCCAGTATGCCTATGAAGTTCAGAGGTAGGTACAGTGATAGGTCCCTCTAGAGCACCTCTGGCACCAGGTAAGCTTAATAGGTGAAGAAGAAGCCCTTTGGAGAAACTGGCCTCTGCTCAGGTAGATATAAAGTATTGACAGAAAAATATTTCAGCTGAAAATATTTTGATTGGAAAGTAACATCAGAATGTCTTAGAAGTGCTTGTTCACTTAGCCCTGCTCTGTTCTCTGTGGCTGCACCCTAGTCAGACACCCATCCCTTCAAGTAACAGTGCAGTGCAGGAGACAGTCAAACCAGAAGTTCATAGAGCAACATGAAGTTTTTACTTGTATTTTAGAGAAGACATCAGCATCACTGTTCTGAAGGCTGCTTTAGCAGAATCCACCTTCCTTTAAGCACAATACAATGTCTGCTTGTTATTGGTGTGGTCCTTCCCTCATTCCCATGATGAAGCCCTGTTGATGTTTGCTAGTCCCTACCATAAGATGGATATTTGCCATGTGGAAAGCCAGTGTTGGAAAAGAAGGCTACCTATTGTGTCATTCACAGTAGTCACTATGTGTCCGTTTTTATGAATTGTGCTTAACCTACCACTTGCTTCTACTGACTGTAGGAGAAACCCATTTTGGGTAGAACTAGGGCCGTGTATTTAGGTGATAGCACTGTCTTGGGAAGAACAATACTGTTAACACTGGTAAATATTGTTTCAGACTCTCTGAGGGAAGATGACATTGAAAAGTTGTACAAGGCTTGAATGATCACTTAGCTTTCAGTCATAGTGGAAGAAAAATCTTTATTTTAACTGAAAAATTTAATTTGCATGTCCCTCAAAAGATTCCAAGTACTGAGAACCTCAGCATGGGCCTGTAGTAACTGTGACTTAGAATCACAGAATCATCAAATCATTAAGGCTGGAAAGATCTCTTAGGTCATCAAGTGCCACTGGCAAACCAGCACCACCATGCCCACTAAACCAAGTCCCAAAGTGCCCTGTCTGCATGTTTTCAGAACACCTCCAGGGGTGGTGACTCCGTCATTTCCCTGGGGCTTAATCCTGATCCTATTCTGGAATTTCTGAAGCTAGCTAAACCAAAACAGATAGACCGAAATGATGCATCTGAGAATTAGACTAATCCTGAAGCTGTTACCGGTAAAAGGTATCTATCAACCAAGACGATGATAAGAATCTGTTAGACGTTTACTGCAAACCTAATATACCTATGGATGCTAGCTTAAGTGGGCTGTTTTGCATTCCTGTGTTTATAGAAGGGGAGAAGGAAGAGTATAAAAACGTAGGGTGGGTCAAAATGAGCTGCTGTGAGTTACCATGAATACAGGCATTTTCTGTTGCAAGAAATGAGTGCTACAATGAGGTTCATTGAGGGAAGTTGCATCTTTATTGTACCATCAGGTTTACTTAATAGATGAAGCTAACTCAAGTAGAGATTAGAGTTGTCTGTTCTCTAGGTCTGTATGGTGTTCAGGCTGCAGAATTTCCTTCCACTGCATGCCTCCATGTGTGATTTTTGGTTTTAGCTGTCTCGTTATCAGGCCTAAATTGTTCCTATTTATATTTTGTAATTGGAGTCTCAGGTATTTATTTGGCACAGCTTTTGTGTTTGTCATGGATAGAGCAATTCTGCGCAAGTATCAGTTTGCGTTAAAAGCATTTTGAGACTATTAATTTATAATCTGTGAAACTCTTCCACCCAGGCTAGACCATAATGATAGTGTTTCTTACGCCTTTGTGTCAGTTACCTGTTGGACTTGTTTTTGTGACCTCTGCTTAGCTACTTTGTTCTAAATACAGTCTCTCCTTCTGATGACAGCCTTGTGTTGAAACTCCACCACGGTCACCGTGTCCCTGTTTTCTGAAATATTAATGCCTTGTGCTTGCTGCAAGGCTAGAGGATTGCACTCCTGTATAATTGCATTTTTGTACTTCCCTGTTCTCCCCCTCTGCCTCAATTCTTGCATATTTCAGACTTCTGGATTTAAATTGCATTTTTAATACAAACTAATCAACATGCTACCTCAAAATATGCAGAAGATCTCAAAGGAGAAGGATGTGATGTCCTGTTCTGTTACCCCCGTCTTTAATAATGTCAGTCCAGTGCCCATAGGTAATGCAAATGCTATCAGTAGATGCTTGTCATGACTATTCTCCTCACTGTTTGCTTCACAGTATGAGACATGAGTGAAATCATCTTCTCTGAAATGTCTCTCCCTATGGTTTTTGAGACTATTTCAACTCAACACACCAGCCACCTTCAGCTGTAATCTGCCTCTTCCCTGCCATTCTGCCTCATTCTCAAAACAAGCTTCTTTGTCCTTGCCCATTGCCCATTTATACCATTCTCAATCAATCTTCATTGAATGCAGCGGTACATCATTAACTTGTCTTCCGGCAAGCCACTTAACCCCCTAAACCCTGGAGCAGATTCATTACATTGCCATCTTCCAGTGAATGGTCACATCCACACTTGACTTAGGCTATTTCTTAGTCACATGATTCATCATCCACATGGGTAATTTTTTGCTCCTGATCAGATTGACGTGACAGTATCTGGAGCATATTACAAGGAGATATACCAAGGAAAAGGCCCTGCTCAGTAAGTTTGTCTACACATTTAACTCTTACTGATGCTGCTCTTCTCCATTTTCACCCATGAAAGAAAGGAGCCATTATGCAGCCAGTTTTTCTCTGTGGTCATGGCAGCCTTTGACATGCTCTGAAGAAGTGATGTGCTTTGCATAATGGTCATGATGCAGAATTCACTGGTGTTTTATATTAATGCTTGATTTTACATGATACTGTCTACTGTTTTTCTGAGTTACAGTATTGTTATCCAGAAAATTTCTAAGACTCATGACTGTAATGAATAAGACTTTTACATATGGATTGGTATCAGACCTGACATCAAAGATACCTGTCCTTCACTCTCATGAGTGGGTAAATATTAGAACTATCTTTTGCTTCTTCACTTTAGGATCCTTATTTTACTCATCTTTTGCCTGTTTTTTTTCCCTTCATGCCAGTTTGAAAAGGAATTGAGCAGCTGAGGTAGTTCCTTTATTGCTGCAAAGCTTCTCAATAAATCCGAGTTTATAATCTACTGTGCAATCACCAGTCCAGCTCTGGTAATCACACGTCACAGTATGATTACCAAGAAATAGCTGAAGACTGATTATGCAAATTCCAGAGTTCTAATTGGCTAATAATGACTTTAAGACAGAGTACAATGATTCATATGTTGTGTGTTTTTGAGGGGAAAAAATCCAAAGTAATTATGTAAATCAGTTGCTTGTAACAGCTAGTCAGATGCAAAGCTTTGTTTGGTTAGGGAGAGCTCTCAGTAATGCATCACAACTGTGAAGCATCCCTGCACTTTGATGCAGAGAGACAGTTCCTCTTTAAATATGTTGGATTGTGTATAGGGACTGATTTCATTCCTTCTAGCCAAGTATTATTTCTTGCACTATCCTCCAGGAAGCTAAAACAAACTTCAAAGCTCACATATATGTTTAATGTGATTGTTTAGCCCAGCAGACAAATGGGAAAAGAAAAATCGCAGTTTCTAAAGAAAGATTCAAAAGAGGAAATGTAGTCCTCCTCCTGTTTTTTTTTTTTGTTGTTTTAGATTCTGTGCCACAGCCAAAATTATTCAGTGCTAAAGATACTCTTCATTAGTAACCTTGGAATAAAAGCTTCTCATTACCTTTTCTCCTGCCGTGTTGTCATAGGACGTTTAGGCTTTGTTTTCCTCCATGTTACTTATATTAACACTGATTTTTATCAAGTATTTTGTGTGTAGGATGTAGATTTTTTTTTTGGGGGGGGGGGGGGGGTGGTTCATTAAAGAAATCCTGCATTGTCCTTCATGTACTGAGGATGATAGCACTTACCCAATTGATTGTCACCTTTCAATACAAATTGTCATAAGCCCTTATTTTACTTAAAATAAGCATAGTTTGGGCAGTTTAGTATCATGAGGAATAAAAAAAAAATCACATCGGGTTTGTCTCAGGAAACATCCTTGGAGTAGGAAGCTGGAGAGAGGTTAGTACACTTCAAAATAACCACAAAGAGAAGTGTTTCAACTGTGGCTGTGTAAGCCAGCCAAGGCTCTGCTTGAAGGCACTTCCACCCACTCTTTGTGTGACTCACTGCTTTGATGTCCATCGTAAGTATTTTACAGAAAATCTACTTTTATTATGGGCATGTTCTTTATACTAGGCCTTTTAAGGAGTTTGTTTCTCCTGACTCTAGTGGTACACTATGAGCTTAACTCAGGATAATAAGCTTTGTAGACCTATCAGTCCTCTTGCTCTCCAGAGTCATAAACAAGATGCATGACAAGAGCAAGGAGGCAAAGTCATCATACATTCAGCATGGCTTCTGTGCAGACACTGCCCTTCCTTTTATATTTCTCCTAGACTGCATTTTGGGCCTCTCTGTAGACTGGGAATGACTTTACAACCTCTGTCCATGGCTTCCAACAAAGTTTCCATTTCCTATAATCAGACACATGGATGTGGATCCTTAGAGGAACAGAGTAGCTTATACATAGGAAGCTGGTATCCTTTTTAGTGTTGCTGATACGTTAGGATGGAAAGTAACAAATGCGAGAAGGAAAAGAGAAGCGAGGAAGGCATGGGGAGCAAAGTGGTATTTAAATACTTGGAAACAATGTTGAGAAAAGACAAGGAATAAAAAGGAGAGAGAGCTGAGAAGAGGTGCAGGCTCAGACACTGTTGCAAAGGTCTTCCAGATCAGTGACACTTAGTGAAGAAGTTTCCATTGATACACAATGAACAGCTGAGCAATGCCCTTAAGCTGAAGAAGCATTTCTCAGCACAATGTTTAGACCTGGTGATGCCAAAACATTTTGCAGGTAGGTCTCTGCTTGATTGTGAATTAATTGTGTAGGTGGGATTCTTGGATGTCAAAATACTTGAGCCTAAAATTTCCCTCACTTTTTTATGTTTAAAAAAATAAAATATTCATATCCAGCTAACCTCATGTGACGGTTATAAGAGGAATTAAAAAAATATGTACATTTTTGGGTTTCACCATATAAAAACAATTCGGCAATTGGAAATTAGATGTCCACAAAATTGTAGGTAACTTTTTTAACTGAATGACCCATGTGTCTTTTCACAATTCAGTGATAATAGAGACAGGATGTAAGAGCTCGTTGTGTAGACAGCACAATATAATCAGCTTCTAGATATGTTGGACCATGAAGTGGCATGTGTATGTCCCATCATCTTCCTGTGAGCACACTAGTCACCATAAAATCCATAGGCTCTGTGAAATTATAGCCCTGCTTTGTGTGCCTTCTCCTTGGAAAGACAAGTTCACCCCTTTTTCTTCCTATGGAGGGGTTTTATTTTCTCTTCCACTAGAGATGCTGTTTTTAAAGAAGGGACCATGCTGCCTTATAGCAGTACGGGCACTGAGTTCTTCTTGGCACTGTGTGAGTGGAGTTGGATGTGGATATTCCAGTTGGGATTGGCAGGGCACACTTCTTCCCTGGTGTTTGCTTTGCACAGGTGTGAATAGATGTGCCAAATTTCAGACTCTACTGCTGTGCCTGGATACTGTACTTCCCTCCAGTAGGTGATGGCATTCAAACACAGAAGCCATCACTTTTCTGGATATTTTAGAACAGGAAGAGTATGAAATGTCCAGATCATGAAGCACTGCAAACAGGGCTGCTGTACCATCCTACTGTGTGACCAAATCATGCTCTTTGGATGGATCCATTCAGCCATGGCCAAGCAACTGTCGGCTGAATCCAATTCATTGCTAGGTGTGGCTCAGCCATCTGAAAATAATGTCCTAAAAATGGTAAAGTTTACAAATATTATGTACATCTTAAGAACTGAGAAACCTAAAAAGAGTTTTTAAAATATCTTTTTGTATAAAATTGTTGTGGATATTTATTTATTTGTTTGTTCATTTTACATTATTTGTTGAAAAGACTTTTTCAAACTACACTTGAGATAAAGAAGTGCCAGTTTTTCCAAGCAGCAGCAAAGGTATTTGAGTAACGAAAAAAAAGTTAGTGGTGTCGACAGTAAATTTCCAACATAAACAAGGCAAAAAGATGGAGGCAGAATGTAGACAGGTAGGAGAGCTGACTTGTTCATTGTAGTAAAAGGGCAGATGACAGGGCTCAGGTGGAAGCTTGCTGCAAAAGTATTTTTGCTCTGGCATACTCCCCAAACCCACTTCACCCTCTTCCCACGCTCTGCTTCCCCAGGCTTACCCCCATTCAGGCTGCACTACTGTGTAGCAGTTTATTGTCCTTACCAGCAGTTACGTTTCAATAATGCTTTATGTCTCTGGCTTGGAAAAAGTCTTTGGATGAAAGTCACAACTCCAATTACTCTATTTTCAGCATGCCACCTAAAATATGATCAAGCATTTGGGTGAGCTACACAAAATTTTTCAGCAAACTTTTGAAATTAGAGCAAAACCTGATTGTTCCATCTTATTAGCCATGTCTTGTTTGATGTAGCATGTTTTTCTAACCTGGTATCACTTCCATCCGAAGCTGCACCACAGAGAACACAAAGGTTTCAGTATTGAAGTTGAAGGAGCACTGAAGGGCATCTTACAAATGCTACTTTGTCACCTAGCAGGAGTTCTTGGAATTTTTTCAATGTTTTTCTTTTCTTTTGTGAACGGACATAAAGTGCCTCTTTCAAACCCAGCTAGGGTTTCATTCCTGCTTCTGTGATTCTCTGAGGTGCATTAGTTGAGGCTGGCAAACTTTTAGACTCCGGGGAATACAAAGCAAGATAATCAGTGCAAACTCAGTCCTTGCGGCAACTCTGTTTGGGTGGCTGGGTTTCCCTATGGGGACTGGGCTGGGGGCGGGGCGGAGGAGAGCAGTCGCTTTACATAGGTACAGGAGCAACAAAATTAAAGCACGAAGAAATCCTTTATTTAAAAAAAATCGGAATAAAGACAGAAAAGGATCCAGAGCCATTCAAAGACTGGTAGGAGCTGAGAAAGACACTTATGCAGGTTTGCTTCCCACATTTTTGCTTCACTCTAAACTTTTATTTATGTGCCTTTTCCTGTGCCACTTTTACCAATGTTTCTCGACAACACATTAACTTCCCTCCTGGTACAATAATCGACTCCAATCTGCTATTATCACGGAAATAGAAGAGGTAAAGTGCCTGTAATAGGATCCAAATCAAATCACTTTCACTTCAGCTGGCTTTTGCTGTGAAGCCGAAGATTCCCCAGGGAGATTCAATACAGAGAAACACCTGCAGACACAGGCTGAGGCCCAGAGATTATATGGAACACGACAGGCCGAGCTTTGCACTAGCATTTCCTTAGTTATAAGATGGTCACATTGGCAGTAATAACCAGAGGCAGGACCTGATAAAGTTGTGACCCATTTGCAAAGCCAGGATTTAACTTTCAGCTGATTTGACCCATCCTGAAGCAACATATCAGTTGACAATTTACTGTAGAAACAGCTATACTTAATTATTTTTTTCCTCTCCCTTGAAGCACTTGCCTTAGTCTTGAATGGTTTTGCATGAGTTCCTGGTTGTGTTTAAGGGCAGTCCAGCCTGAAGAGAAAAAATACATCATTCTCTCCCAGAGGCTAGGAAAGGCCAGACTAAATTGAATTTAATAAGTTTCAGGTATAGGGGAAAGTAAACCTAGAATCTTTCCTGTGGCATGAGAGACAACTTCAACAAGGGCTGAACTCAGGATCTAAACACATGGCTGCAACCAGCTCATGTTGGGTCCGTTAGAGCTTTTATACCTTGTTCCCTGTGATTAGAGGTTTTTAATTCAAATGCTTCCCCCCCCCCCCCACATACTTACGCATTTATGTAAGTACTTTCTATAAATTCTAAGAGAGTCTCTGCCAGTTATATGTTAGTATTTAATTTCATATTTATCTCAGGAAAAAGATAACAATGTGTTAGCAGGGTGAAAAAAAATCTAAGGCCTCTCCATGTTATTTAAGGTTTGATATGCTTGACCTTGGTGGTGAAATAACAGCAGTGGTAAAAGCAGTATGGAAAAAGAAATAAAAACAATTATTTATGAATTTTAACAACTTGTGGGGAAATTTTCTTGACTCAGAGTTCATCAAAGATTTCATCTCCCTTTTCCACTTTGAAATATCTCATAGTATGTATTCCAATGTCTGTGCTGTTGCAGTATTCAGTACCTCACAATATGTCAGGTTCCTCATGTAGTAGGTGCATGGTTTTGGTGAGTACATGCTGACCCAGTGTGTGCAATAATACACAGAAACTACTGTTGTTAGTCTTGGCTCCCATCCCGGTATAATTATTAGTAGAGAAGTAAGAAAATTTAGAAATATTGAGCTTAAACTGGTCTAAAACTCAAAAGCAGCAGGTCAAGGAAAAATGCTGCACAGAACTTTAGTTTCTCTATGGGAGGAGTATGTTCAGAGAAGCTGAAATAATAATAGATGAAAACGTCTTGTGCAATGGTCTTGTTCTGAAAAGCGTTAATGTGATCTTCTATCATCCCTTCTCTGCAGTGTTTCAGCACCTTAGAATATTAGGTAAAGAGGGTGAGAGATGTCATGTAGAGTTTTGCTCTTAGGCTTCTTTTTCCTTGTGAAGAGAATTGGTATTGCATGAAACATATGTTTGGTGAGGATTAGTTCAAATATTTGCTATAAGGCCAGTATTTTTCATGGAGCAGCAAATGGAAATTGCCGACTTTCTTTTTCCTCTCCTGCAAACTTTACCCACAACCTTTTGTTCTATAAAAAACAATATTTTTTCTTGTTTTAGAAAAACCTTCTGAAAGAAAGGAGCTAGGTTTGGAAATGTGTTTTGACTCCATATTATGTTCTAGTACAAGTCATATTAATTCAATATATATAAAAAAACATATGTTAAATACTAACGTGGGATCAAATCTCCTGCTGTGAGAGATAGGGAAGTCACATTATCTTGTCAACTAAAATGCACATTCATAATTGCTAAATATGAGCCAGAATCCCAAGTCCAAACATTTGTTCACTGAAAACCAAACCCTGATTTTATGCTTCAATTGCAGCTGCACTTATAAGGGGCTTTGAAAAACTGTAAGGGAAAGGGAGAGAGTATTTTAACCATGGGACACCAGAATTAAAGATGCTACTTTGTAAATTCAAAACTGAAAATATTGGGTCAATCTAGTGCTCAAGTGCAGTGAGAAGTACAGCAAAGTCCAGTGTCCTTAATCAGATCTGGGACTCCATAGGGCATTGCAAAGCAAAATAAGGGAAAAGCTGAGGGGTACCTAAGTATGTGTTTGAGGATGGGGTATTAGATAGTGAAAGATTTTAATTCTAAATAATTGCTTATTCAATTCTCTGTGCAAATCAAAGCTTTATATGCAGGAAAGCAGAGGTGAGGAAAAGTGGGGGAGGAAGGAAGGAATTAGGTCACTGTCAAAACATCTTTAGTTTTGCCTGATAAAGCAAAAGTTATACATCGTCAAAAAATAATCATACTTTTTAATAAAATCATACGTATTGCATGGCCTGAAATTAAACAGTTCCTTTAATTTCAGGGCTTCTTTGTAACTTAAAAAACATGAATAAATAAATGACATAATTCAGGTAAAACGTAAATGAAATATCACTGTGAAATTAAAAATCCATGTGACAGACCTCTGTTCGCTGTTCTAGCTGTTTTCTGTATGTAGACTGAAACCATCTGACTAATTCAATGGGATTTTGTGAATCTTTGGTCAACCCAAACATGCTTTCTTTGGTATAAAAAATTATTCTATCCAACTTCATCAGCTTCTTGTAGTCAGTTTTTTGTGAGGGAAGCTTTGGCTTGCAGCTATATTGTATCTGTTACAGTCTAATATTTCACATCTGAAAGCAGTAAGCACTGACCAAGTCATGCAGATGTATGCTCCTCAAAATGCTCTGAGCAGAACGCTCTGTCTGAGGGAGCACTTGCAGGAGCACTTTAGTAGAGCACTGTATTAAAATACATTTTCCCCCCATCTTACCCTGCAGAACAAGAAAAAGCAACGGTATCGGCTAGGAAAACGAGATGTTTTTAGTGTTTTCTGTACAGTTTTTAAAAAGCGGTAGGAGTAACAGTGGTATTAGTTGTGGTCTTTTTTTAGGGGTGTAGAGGCTAAAGCCTACAGGATTTGAAACTCTGATCTCTGACATTGCCTTCAAGAAATGCGGAGGCCTCTCTCTCCTGTGTTTCCGGGTGTAGATATGTCTCAAGTATTGGTTCATCAGCTTCATTTATAGGAAGCTTCAGGGCTGAGTGTGAGAAGAATGAAAATCCCTCTTGCAGCTTAAGGAAAAGTTACTCTGCCTTTTTCTTGGACCTTTCATTCAGTACAGCACTGAGCAATTTGCTTAAACGCAGACAGGAGAAAATGTCCAGAGAGTGGAGTCCAAAAAAACTTAATTCACCTGCTACAATAATAAGAAAACTACATTTCCTTACACTGTACCTTTCATCCTAAATGACATTTTTGAATTTCTTGTTGAAACTTCTTTTTGGACAAACGGCTGACTCTCCTTGCATTGCATTACCCAACACAGCACTTATATTATTAGAAAATTAAACCAGTGGCTGAGAAATTTTGACTAATTAGGCTTCTTGGATAATAAGAGCTTTTTAATAAGGTACATATCACTTACAATATTGCTAATGAAATGTGAAAGCGATTCAGTACTCTGTAAGATAATGGCTAACTTGTTTTAATTGTTAACATTTTTTCTTGCCTGCAATGACACAGTCATTATTTCGCAGTCACCGCTTATCGTGAAATCCAAGAGGATTAATGGTTTCACTTATACTGGCGAAAATGTTTAAGCTGTCCCGATTATCAGTGCAGTTGGAAAGAATAATGGTTATTTGTCATTGCGTTTAGCCGTAGAATGAATTGTCCTCCAGCCAAGAGAATCATTAACCCTTTGAGCGACACTAATAGAGTTTTACAATTAAAAAGTAGAAAGCAAAGATTTATGGCTGGATTTTTTTTCCCCCTGTAGCTACTTTATTAGCCTATGAGTCTCACTAAAACTAAACATATTTCTCCTGCAAAATAAACTACACAATATATCTTATTCTCGTGTAGAACACTTCTGCTAGTTGGAATTAAATTGCACTGAGACATTCTTTTGGTGAAGGAACAAATCTCCCAACTCGCTAAAACAAAAAAGTGAAAAGATTGAACATTCATTCTGGAGGGGGCGGGGGGGGGGGGGGGGGGGGGGAAGAAAAAAAGAGAAGTTTCACGTTGCTTTTTTGTTACTGATTTGCTCTATATGTTTAAGTACTGAACGTAAAGGAGAATTTTGGCTGTAAATCCCTATAATTCAAAACCATTTACTACATATAAACAACTTAAAATCCCAACATCTCTTGGCAGAGTAATTAATATTGTTAATTTGGTTCATCTGGGAAGAGTTTAAAATTACATTGTTAGTGATGAGAAATCTTAACATTCTGTCCATGACACTGAACTAGCTGCCAAAACTATAAAAGCCATCATAAACCAAACAATTGAGTGTTTAAAGTTTTGGGTATAAAAGGATAATATAAAAAAAAAAAAAAGAGAGAGAGAAATAAAACTGTTACTTGGGAAGTAATTTTACATCAGGAGAAAATATGTACTCAGTATGGCTGTTTACAGCCTGCTGTCTTCTTTGGGAGCTTAGAGTGCCTTGGTGTACTGTTGTGTGGGACTTTTATGTGGTGTTCGGTTAGACCCTGCAGCAGTATTTTGGCGTTTCTGCACTGGTGCAATGCTGATTTCCAGCAGCACCTAATCTACATCCTGGCATGATCTAAAGTTAAGGAATGAAAGAGATTTATGAAATATTCCTGCTTGCACCAACCCTGGAAGGAGCGAAAGCCTTCTTGTTCTTTGTGATGTAGTGGCAGTGAAAGGTGGTCAGCATTTAACTGGAAATTATCAACTCCTTACAAAATTAGGTGCTATCATTGTTTTTACACTTAAGATATATACATTAAAATGACTCTCACACAATGAAAATCAATCTTCAAAAGCACAGAGAGTTTATATTCCTCAGCAGGTTATTCCAGGCACAGCTGTCAAAGCGACTGAGAAGGCAACTATTAGGAAAACACTATTTGTAGAAGACACAGGTTTGCTGCTTGATTTTGTAGCTGAGAAAGATAGAATATGCCTGGTCTCACAGTGTAGCTCAGACCCTGATTCCCAGCCCATGGAAGGTGCTAGGAATCTTCATTGGCTGGAAAGGGTTTTGATTTTTCTTGCAACTATTGGTAGACCCAGCACCTGGATGGGATGCACAAGTGTCACTTGCTTTTCTGGGAAGCAATCTTCTTAAAGACTTTAATGGACTCCTTTTCTAAGAAGGAAAGGATAGCTGCTCCCTTCAGCTCTAATAGTAAATATAACAGACTTGAGTGTGAAAAGAAAGCACTGGAGAGGCCACATTAATGAAAGCAGTAGTGAGTGAGGAAGTGCACTTCCACAGTAGTAGCCAAAGCATGAATGGAAATCATATTATTCCACAGTTATTTAAAAAAAAAAATTCTTCTGGTATTTCTTGAGCCCATATCATGAAGATTAGTCTGTATGAGCTCAAAACATAATCATTGTCATTATGTGTGATCTATTGACAAAACCCAGGACTTGTATGAGATTCTAAACAACAGTTTCTGCAGGAGCCCCCTGAGGTATGCTGGAACTGCACACCCCCAGCAGTTTCAGATAGGAGAGGTCAGAAGAAACATCTGCCACCAGACAAAAAGACATAACAAATACACACACTCAAAAAACCCCAAAACAAACACCCTGACAAAGATCCTCCCCCCGACCCCATCCATCCCAAACCCCACATACACCAACCCACACATACACAAATTCCCTCTGCTCCATTTATAGATGCAGGAATGTAGAGCTATAGATGTGGATGGTGGAATTCAGCTCTGGTTTGGAATTTATGATTGACACTTTTGAGGCTTTGTTCCCTTTGGTTTTCTTTTGCAGCAGTGTCGGTGCCTATGGTATAACTCTCTCTCCTACCCCAAAAATGTTGATAATGGTGGCTAGCTGGGGGAAGACAATTACTGATGAAAAGGACTGAATGGATTTTCCCTCTCACTGGGTTTCAGATGTTTTTGAAAGAGCATGAAGCAAAACTGTTGCACTTCCTTGGCTTGTCAGCTGCATTTTGTGTACTTTGGCTCCAGCCGAATCATTGCACTCACAGGGGCTAGCCTGGAATGTCAGCTCCGTTCCTGCTTTTTGCATTTTAATTACAAATAAAGTAGCCTACAAAAAAAATATATGTACAACTCGTGAATGGACCGTTTATTGAATGTTTGTAGGAGTCCAGACATTTAAGATGCAAGAGGTGGGCAGGAGCTAAAATCCAGCAGTCAGAGTGTTGGAGGAAAAAATTCAAACCTCCAAAATCAAGAGAGAAGCTTAATTAATTTCAAAAATGTCCCAACTGGATCTGCTGGGAATACAGTCAAAAAGAGACAGATGTATTTAATCATAATATTTTGTTCCTAGTGGAAGTAGGCTGGTGTTTCTGATCTTTCTGTCCATGTGAACAAACACTTGACATAAAAACCTTCTGGGTTCACTGAGGTTAATGGTAAAATTCTTACCAAGCTCTTGGGCCTGGTTCTTAAATACAGCTGATTATTTCTGCAATCATTAAGGGACTGATCAAATGTTACCCTCTCCCCACGTACCCGTTCTTGTGCTGAGGGCATGTTTTGGGAGGGGAAGGTCCTCCTAGCTGGGACTTCCTTGGATGTTTTGGCAAATTCTATCAAATATCAAGAGTCTCAAGGGTTTTTTGGTTTAAACTTTTGATGCAAATGCTCTTTAAGTATTGGCTCAAAGACCTTGAAAGAGAAACTTGCTGGAGAGTGTAACCTGTTTTGAGCACAGGAGGAAAATAAAGTACTCAGGAGGGATGCATTGATCAGAATTAATTTTGTTATATAGAAATAACATGAACTGTAAGTGTGGAAAGACCTTTTCTGTAGTGTAGGAACAGTCTGTTATATGTAGAAAGGATTTCTGCCATTTTCAAAAATGTTTTTTTTTCCCTTTATTTTTTTTACTCTGTTTTAAGAAGGTGGCCCTTAATCAGAGATTATAGATCTTGAAGAGATGGCTGTACTATTTCACCTCCTATGCTCTCCCTTTATTAAAAGAAACAAGGGTTAGACTATCCAAAAAATCAAAATGTCACAAAGCAGAGAGCGAAATGTCTGAAAGTGGGGCAGCAGCAAGTTAGACCATAATTTTGTAGGTTTGGGAGGGGTTCTTTTATTTCTTGGGTGGTGGTTTTTTTTTTTTTTTTTGTTTGTTTTGTTTTTTATTGGTTTCTTTATGTCTTTAAAATTTTAACCTCTCTTACAGTGCCAGCTGGAAATCAATATTCTGATTTTATTCCCAGTATTTAATAGCCTCATTTTCATAGTCTTTCTCCCACTCTTCCAAAAGGCTAAAATTTTAATTGACACATTCCTGGAAATGTATTAGGTCAATTTAGAGTAAAGTATGTCATTTACATAGTGTGTGGAGTCTTAGTTTTCATGTAAAATACTGTTCTTAATTGATTATCATGTACATGAATTTTCTGCATCATTTACACTTACAAATGTGCACTGCACAAAAAGCTAATAAATCTCAGATGTTTGAATCTTAACAACATTTTCTCCCCCTTGTGTTATTAGCAGAGAAATCAGCACTCAAGACACAAACTGTTGCTCAGATAAGTGCCCTTTGGAAACATGAGGAGCGCTTTGTCACCTCAATAGTTCAACTAGAGAAAATTGCTATATATGACCAGTGTCAATAGCATAACTTGTCAGAAGGAGAGCTGCTTGTCTGTGCCTGGGCTTGGAGGTCTAGGTCAGTGTTCTTCTTTTTAGTGCACTTCTGAGAAGGAGGAGAAACATCCCTCTGTGTGCAGCGGGACGGAGGAATTGCCAAACCATCAAAATCCCCTATGGGATAAAGCTGCAACACGCCAACAGAGGGCAAGAGATTGTCCAAAAGCACAGTGATGTCCCCCCACAAAATGTTACTACATGCCCTGCTAGTTCATCAGCACTCCGATGAAAGGTTTTGTTCCGATTTCTAAATCAACTCAAATCTGTGCCACCAGGTGATTCGAGGCACAAAGGTACTCCCAGCTGTGGAGTTGTACTGTCACCGCTGCTCAGGTTTTAGCCCAAGCAGGAGGCTTTCTGAGACCTTTGCTGGTCTGTACATGTTGCAGTGAGTAAAGCTGTGAGCTGCAGAAACTACCCATTGTTATTGAACCCACACATCCATTTTCTGTTATCTGCCTTTGGGAACCTCTCTCTTCGGAGAGCAGGTTTTGTCTTGTCTTCTTGTTGCACTATGCAGATCTTTAATTTATTTATTATTTTTCTAAATAGTAGAGTAGAAAGTGTTTATTATTACTAAAGTTCACCAAATTGTTTCAAATAGAGAAAAAAAAATATATAAAGAATGTATCTGTGAATATAGATATATTTAAAAAAAAAAAGTGAAATAGAACAGTTATTTCCATGTTCAAGTTCTGTTTAAATAGAGGTGTACATATATATCCAAGTACTTATTTGTTTTATTTTCGGTAAGTTTGGTAGAATTTTTCCCAGGTCTGGGGCACCCAACACAAGAGAGACATGGACCTGCAGGACTGGCTTCAGAGGAGGGCCACAAAGATGATCAAAGGGCTGGAGCACCTCTCCAGATGGAGCCTGAAGACAGGCTGAAAGAATTGGGACTGTTAGCCTGGAGAAGAGAAGGCTCTGTGGAGACCTTATAGCTGCATCTCAATATCTGAAGTGGGCCTACAGGAAGGCTGGGAAAAGGCTGTTTACAAGGTCTTGTAGTGGTAGGATGAAGGCCAACAGTTTGAAACTGGAGCAGGGTAGTTAGGCTGGACATGAAGTTCTTTACAATGAGAGTGGTAAAATACTGAAACAGGTTGCTGATGGATGTGGTTGAGGCCCTGTCCCTGGAAACTTTCAAAATCAGACTTGACATGGCCCTAGGCACCCTGATCTAGTTGGAGGTGTCCCTGCTGACTGCAGAGGGGGTTGGACAAGATGACCTTTGAAGGTCCCTTACAACTCAATGCAATCTGTGACTCTCCCTAAACAATTGCTAGTCTTAGTTTTATTTTAGTATGTACTACTATTTATGCAATTTAGATCTCTGGAAATCAATTATCTATATCAGAGTTCTGTTCAATTGACATTGCTAGAGTGGAATGATAGTTACAATTTTAAAGAGCTGGGTGCTCAGAGAAGGGCAAGTTGGGAACATCTTCAGGTTTGCACCCTGGTGGCACAATGTGACATTTTCAACTTGCCTGTTATCCCTAGAAAATTCTGCATTATACAGTGGAGAGAAACAACTTTGCACTCTTGTGGCAATGCAAAATAACTTCAATTATTTCCCTCATCTTCTCAGAATTCCACATTAGCTTCCAAACTCTCCTTTGTTACAAGAAGTTCTCCAAAATTAAAAACTCTAAACAAAAAGAGGAAGGGGTGACAGCAAAGGGACTCTGCAGAAAGAATGGAAAGAGGAAAATATTTAGATATGTAGGGAAATGATAGATGGTGTGATGCAGATCCTTTGTGAACTCTGTTACAGTCTTTCTGGGATAAGCAGGAATAACTTTTAAGATCAAGTTCTTGTTGGTCATTTTCCAACCATGTCTACCTCCTTGGCATGTCACAGTCTACATTCCATGCAGTATTTGATCACAAAGTCTTGGTGTCCAAGAGTACACCTTTGCCTTACTACTTGATGTTGTACTCAGTGGTTGTTTTGCTGTGCTTTGCTCCATGGACAGCTGTGTTTTATCAGTGGGAATAATGATTTCTTATGCATATACCTGCTTTTATTGCTCAATTGTCTTCCTTTTTTTTTTGTGTAGGGGTGTAATTTATTTTCATTTTTTTTCACTGGACCGAATTGCTGAAAAATTATACTTAAAGGCAAGTAAAACAAAGGGAAACAAGTCTTATCTCTTAATTTTTCACATGAAGGCACACAGAGAAGTGGGGATGTTGCTTTGCCTATGTGTTTGACCATCAGTCAGAACATTCAAAGTAGCCCTAATGGAAATGGAGCATTAGACATGTTTATTGAGAGAGCAGAATTGTGCCCTCAGAAAGGATTCTTGCTAAGGATCACTGCAGTATGAATCAGCGGGACTGTGGCCAAAGGTGGGAAAGAACACGGCTGACACTTGCAACCCTCTCAGCTATCAGTAACTACAGCCAAAATAATTACCCGAAGGCATCTGGATAACCCAGCCTAATTAGCAGTGCCTGAAAACGAGTGGGTTGCATATTTATACCTGAAGAAATCAAATTACCCTCATACATTTCACCAGGGGCTCTTCCAATTCATTGCTCTGTTGATGAAAAAGGTAGCTACTTACCATAAAGTCACAACCCTGCAGCCTGTGGCTATTCGCCACATTGAAGAATGTTACTGCCCTGCAGGGAAATTACTCCTTTTCCTGGAGTTGAAGGCAATATTCTTTGCACTGATGAGCTCTAATACTTTTATGGTAGATGGCATGGACTGTAGAATATACACAAACATAGTAATACGCACTTAATTAGATTGCTTGTTAATATCATTCATTCATTTAATTCAGTGAAAACTGCTGTAGCCAAATGTTCACCCAGAGCTGCAGATCTCAGTTCCTAGATCTAAGACAAGATTTAGGGAGTTTTAACATCCTTACAGATAATTACAGTAGCCATTATTAAAAAATTCGACCTAACCTATCTTGAAGGGAATGTAAAGCCTCACATTTCAGCTAGCAGATTAAAAAGTAAAATCAAATTTTGCAAGTGGTGAGATTACTGCAAACCATCATAATTTCTTACATCTTCTTTTGAAACATCTCAGGCTAAGCATTTGAAAAGATCATAATCTCTAGCAACTATGGACAGATGAAGTCTGACAAATTCTTAGTTCATTACTGCAGTATAACTTCCCTCTCTTCCGATCAAGCGCAATACCTTTCAGTAACACTACTGCACAATCCAAATACCAGTAGAAGAAAGCTGTAATTTAAAAACAATGAGAAAAAAAGGCCCAGATCTAAGCTGTACATGAAGCACAGGAAAAGAAGATCCAGGCAGAACATGAATACTTTCAAGAATGACTTTATTCCTTACTGGTTATAGTAAGCACTGTCATGTACTTGTGTGAATATCAAATCAAATGGTTGTATCAAAGTGCTTAAAGTGGATTTTTATTTAAAGTTAAGTGATAAACAAATCTACTTTTGTCACTACTGCATAGTTTTCTCAGAACAAACCTGGGAGGTCTTGCCATCCTATCCTGGAACTCTGTCTTAAAAGGTATATGCATGCATTTTCTTCTTTGAGTGGTCTGCACCAGTGTTTAAACCCAAAAATTCTCAGGGCCAGATAAAGGTCACAAAACCTTTTCATCTCGTATTTTGAATTGACTTTAAATGTAGATTTCTTCTGCATGCTTTTGATGAATGAGTGAATTAAAAAGCGGATAGGGTTTATAAAATGGTGCCTGGGCATGTTAAGCAAGCACTTCACCTCCAGAAGGCAAGGTTCAGATTGGAGTTTAGTGGCCTCAGGCTGGTCACTAGTGGGCAGTTGCCCACATTGCTAAGCATAACACAATTTAGCAGAAATCAGAACAATTGACAGTTTCTTCTCAAGAGATGCTGTAGACTCATTACTGGAATTGAAGGGGTGTTGGAGGTCAGAGCTGAAGTGCATTGGCAGATCTGTGTGGAGGAAGTTTGTGGAGATCTGTGTGGTAGACCAGATGGTGCTATTAGTGTCTAACTTTCATCAGTACTGAATTTCACCAAATATCCCTCTTGCCCCAAAACAAACCAACATGTGCACTCACTGACATGCACAAGTAGTCCCACACAGTTGAGAGCAGTCAGAGTCCCTGGCATCCTTACCAACTTTCCTACTCATTTAACACCACCACAGATTAGAGGACACAGTAATGCAACACTCTGGGCTATTTGCTGAATGTAGTTCATAATGATTGACACCCTTGCCTGCATCCTGACTTTGAACTACATGTTGTATATTATTATTTTTTGTTATTGTCCTTTAAAATGCTTTGAGATATAACATATGGCAAGTGCCAATGCACCATGGTGCAATGTAATTTAGTCAAATATCAGAAGCATAGACAGTGCAAATGGAAAGCAGGCAAAATATCTGATCCAAGTGCCTACTGGTATAATTGACTCAGTCGAGCCAGCCTGTGTCATTAGTCCTATAAAGAGTTGCATTTACAACAATAAAACTGAAAAGCATGGAAATTAAAAGCTGTTAGAATTTCCTCTTGTGTGCATTTATCTGCTCGGATGCTGTATACTCCCTGCACAATTTTGTAATCTGTTTGGTAAAGTGGCATTACAGTAACCTGTGTCAGCCCTGTGCTGTGTATCAAACAATATCACACTCCAAAGGAGGATTAATCAAAGTAACGGGTGTGCTGGTTTAGTGCACCATGGCTGCTGTCAATTACACACACAGCAAGCTCACAAATTTAAGCTGCTGAATGGAATAAAATCAAGGGTCTCTTCTGCCTCCTTCCCTTGAGTACTAAAAAAAACCCCAACCAACCAACCTGTAAATTTTGCACAGGATTCCTGGGCAGGTGAAATGACTCCAGAATTGGGAGATGAGATAGTGGCTGTTTGTGTTTGGCTGTGTCAGTGCTGAGTGGCAAAGGCAGCTGACGGACAAGCGTACCCCAACAATGTTTCACTTATTAAAGAAGCCTTGTCAAACAAGCTGAGAGCCCTGTATATAAGTGACCTTTCTGTTCACCTCCCATTACAATGAAGATTTGAGCATTCCTTGCGAGTCTTCCAGTGTCGACATTAAAGAATCAGAGTGTCTTTCCATCTCTGCTGATGTGCCACTAGACCACTTAACAGAAAATTGAGAGAGTATATTACAGGGTGAAAGAGCAGAGTTCAGAGGTCACTATCATTCTCATTAAGAGATGTTTCTATGCAGTGCCCATAGGTGGATAAATCAATACTTTGTGTCTGAATATGATCACTCTTGGTAAAGAGTGCTTTAATTGGGCTGTTACTGTTTATGGAGAGTGAGTATTTATGGGGTTTCATGACAGTAAACAGCAGAGCAGACGATGGCTTCCATGTTCCTTTGTGGGATGTGATATGACAAGTGGGATGACAGAAGATTTTGACATTTCAGACCTCCCTTGAGTGAGGGGAGTGCAAACTCGTAGCAATTGGCCAGCAACTCCTGAAGTCCCAAATGAGGATCAGTTGTTAATACATGCATTGTTTGAATAGAGAAGCCTTTATTTCAGGTATCTTTCTAAATGTTGCACTTTAAAGAAGCAAAACATTAATGGTCTCATAGTTTAAGATAATCTTCTTTCCTCCCTTTTCTTCCTTCCCCACTTTGTAGCAACACAAGGTGGGTCTGTTCAATGTGCAGCCTTGCTACTGTCAGAATGGAGACAGAAAGATGCAAAGGTTATGGGGAAAAGGAGACACTGAGGTCTCCAGTTCTCACAATGAAACAAGCAAACACAAATAAGAGAACTGAAAACTGAAAGCTTTTCTGGCTATGAAGGACAGGGACACTAAACCCAAATTGAATCAGTCTTTGTCCTGAAATCCTGCACAGCATTTAACAGCGCTGCATCATTACCTGGTGTGGCCCAAAGGAAGGTGTGTGCCCATAGACATGCAGAGCACATGCAGAGCTGGGGGCACAAGGCAACCCTGGGATCTTCAGCTGACCTCATCCCTTCAGCCAGAAAATTATTGAGCTAATCTTCAATATGTCTCATAAATGCAGATGTAGTGTACACATCCTGACAAGTTATTTATTTGGAACGTGTTTTAGTCGAGATTCCTGCATTTGACAGTCTCACTGTTTTGTATCTCTGCTTTCCCATTTTGAAATGTGTATGTTTTACAACTTTCTCTAAGGAAGTCCAGGCAGTTTTGAGGTAAGCTGGATGTGCATAAAATCTGAGAAAATTTCAGAGAATCTAGATGGGAATTAACCAGCTGTCAGGATTTTAACTGAGACATGGAATAGTAATTGTAATGCATTAAAATTACATAGCATTTTCCCAAACTCGTCCCATAGTTTGGAAAGTATTGTGATGAAAGCGTGTCGTCCCCAGTATCAGCATGATGGGAATTAGATGTGACCACACACTAGCCCGTGCTGTAACTACACCTTGGGTTGGCATAGACAAGTGAACCTTAAGTAGTCTGTTTGGATACCTCTCACAGGATGTCCTCAATAATCAGTATCTTAGGCTTGATCTGCAAACTGTCCCCAAGGAGCATGAAGATTCCCTGTAAGATTGAATATTGTTTGTCCCTAAAAGAAGATGCAAGCTGGTTAATATGAAGATTCTAACACGGTCCCATTAGTGCTAAGAACGTACTGGATCACTTGTGCCAGACTGTTTACAGAGCTGAAGATCTGCAGTTTGAGATGCACACAGCTTGAAATGTGTTGTTTCAGGTTATTGATTTGTTTTTCTTTTGTTGTGGTGATGTGTTTACAAAGGTAGTGTTTGGGTTTTTGGGATTATAGCTGATGTACCGAACTGCTGTTCCATTTAAACACTATTTCATGTGAGGCAGGACAAATGCTGCAACATGATGCTCAGAAAAGCTGTGGAGCCTTCATCCTTGAAGAGGCTCAAAACCCAGCTAGACACAACCCTGAGCAGCTTGCTCTGCTTGAGTTGGACTGGATAGTGCCAGAGGTGCCTTCTCCCAGCCTCCGTGATTTTGGCCTTCTGTGATTCCATTATATTATAGAGTTTTGCAAATGAATGGGTAAAAAACATATGAAAGGAAACTCAGAGACTGGTGCTATCTGGAGCACTTCCGTGGTCCTTGTTGTCAATGAAAGCTGAACACTTAATGGACTTACAAGAAGTACTGTACCTGTTTCGCTGGTGGGAAACAGACCCAATGCCACAGAAGCATTTAGGTGACCAGTTTTTCCTGGTTTCAGGAGGTAAGCACTGCTATGTCTTTGTGGGTTTGTGTACTACTAACTTGCTTAAGGTTACAAGAGGCATTTTGACTAGAGATCTGTGGACTGCACCATCTTTGCTGAGGTCATTGATAGGCAGACTAAAAAGAATTCCATCTGCTTGACATTTTGTCAGCAGGGACTATTTCCAGGTTGTGTCACTATGCCTTTTCTGGCCATCGGCCACAGGCCAACTGTTTAAAGACATTGTTTGCATCATTGTGTCTTCAAGAGTCTAGGACTGCTGCAAGCTAGAAGCTGCAGTAGAAGCTGACTAATAAACACATTCATCCTCAGATGGTTTTCTTTAGCAAACAGAAATGCCAAATTTTCCAACTGCAAATACTAACAGTTCTGTGCTTCTAGCAGAAGAGAAATGCAGCCTTTTGCTTAGAAAAAGTCTGTTATGAATTTAATTACATTTTCAGGGGTTGTGTCTACAGGTTTGCAAATTATGTATAAATGAAGGCAAGGTCTTTTTGAAAGCGTATGTTGCTAGGAGAAAAATAACAACAACAAAAACCCTAGGCTCCAATTTTGATTGGAAAATATTACTTCTGGTTATTGTTTCATCAGTAATCCATAATACCTCCAAGGGAACTGCTGCAGTCTGTCATCTCACAGACAGCTTAAAAAAATGGCATGCTGTAGAGCTGGTAGGCCCTAAGGGAACTTTTGAATAGCTGATACCCTATTTGTGCAATAGATATTTTCCTTGATAACTGGAAATTAAGCTTGCCTGGAAGAAATGTAAATATCATCTCTAATTTGCATTCTGAATTACCATTAAAAACTATGTGTGCACATAATCATATCAAACATTTCAGAGCTTAGAAACCATGATAACACTTGGCACTCTCAGCATCTTCAAAGCACTTCACAAATATTACAAACACATCCTCCCACCACCCCATATTGTTATCCCTACTTTACAGATGAGGCAAAGGGGTCAGTGAGGTTCCTTAGTGCCATGGGATCGTGCTGACTATAAGTAACATTATAGGGAGAGGAACCCAAGAATTTGTCTGTGATTAAACCACTATATGCAGACTGCAATTGGTGCTAATTTACTTAGAAGTTGTATGCAATGGCGTATGCAGTGACAGAAGTGCATATGATACCATTACATGTCTATTGTGCCTCCTAACATAGTTAAGATGTAGCTGCAGGACAAAGATTTTGTTTACATCAAAAGAATGACTGGAAATAAATGGAGTTTCCTACATAGGTGCCAGTAAATATCTTAAATTAGAACCAGATGGATGCATGGTTTAAACATAAACAGGCAAAATCAAAGCAAACTCATTCCGATTAGATCTTGTCCCTACCATGGTCATAATTATTGCTATTGCAGTTGGAGGGGAAAAAATGTAAAGGCTACATACTGTAGAGGTTCAGCCTAAACTGACCTTGACCATAGTTAATGCCAGGCAAAAGTAGTTCATATTGCAAAATCCCTTTCTGCCTTGTTTTTTTTTTTTTTTTTGTTGTTGTTTTGTTTTTTTCACTATGTGAATTCCCAGTTGCTAGGCTGTGTTGTGATAAATATTTGATCACACGTTTGCATTCTGGAGTGCTTTTCATGGTAGGCAATGTTCTTGTACTTTGGGTCTGATTCTGGCCTATGGAAGCCAGTAAGAAATTTTATGATCTTATGGTGACAAACCAGATTTGGAAGAGGGTTTTCAACAGAATTCCATGTTGCCTGATCTCAGCACAGGAGTCAGCACTACGTGCTTCTGTAAGTCTTCTGTAAAAAATAATTCTTAAGAGAAGTTGCTTAAGAAAGCAGGCAACTGTGAGACTAGCATGCTACAAAGGTAGTTCTTGCAGTCTGTCCTGTTCTCCTGAACTCTTCAGTAGAGCTGTGGAAACAGTTTTTTATACCCTTGAAATGGGCCAAAATAGACACTCCATTTGTTAATATGGTGTTAGTCAATGCAGCAGCTCTCAGCCAAAAATTGTCTAGCTGGTCTTCTTCTAAACTGTTTTCAGGAGTGTTATGTATATCTTCTCCTGTGCTAGCCTTAAACAGGGCATAAATTGAACTGGTCTTCAAACCAGACAGGAAGATCTCAGGTAAACTCTCTGGTGTTGTGAGGGAACCGAGTTCTCCTTCGTTTGTTGGATCCAAATGTGACCAGCTTACACTGCTTTGCTGCTGCAGAAATGGTGATTTATCTTCTGCAGAGTCCTGCTTTCCTTTGTGTTCTAGGTGCTGTCTGAGACTGAGCTGTGACTTCATGGACAGGTCTGGTTTTGCATTACTATGGAAGGTCCCCAGTGCTTCCTGAAAGTTGTCACTGCTGTTTACCAGCCTTTGATGGAAATTCAACCTCCTGCTACCTATCAGCATTGCCTGATTGTGCTGCATTGCAGGAGTGTGTTCCCAGCAAAGTTTGCACAGATCGTGGTTAAACATATGGTACAGATTCCATACAGATTCTAAATCTTGGGATCATAAACTGATATAAGGGAGCCACAGTTTCCTCCCCTTCCTAAATCATAAGATAAAAGGCAGCTTTGAATTGGTGGAAAAGTATGAAAGTTGTAGTAAATGGCATTCCTGATGTGGGATGTTTAGCATCTGAGCAGATAGAATTAGCAGCCTTAAGAGATTCTTACAATAGTTTACCTTTAAAAGTGTGGTAAGTAATAAACCCATTCTTGAAGATCGTGTGTTAGGAACTAAATGCAAAAGCATTAACACTCAGCTGTTAACTGTTCAGCTAGCGCTGACTAATCTCTGATAGATTTTCAGGATTCATCCCCGCATACACTTTTTCCTGAGTAGATGATAACCAGTCATGTCACTTCTGCAGTTCAAAATATGTTGTAATGTACTGCTGGAAACCCCAGATGTCCTCAGCAAATAACTGCGTTTCCAAAGATTTGGCAGAAAAGCTACAGCTGCAGAGAAGTGACACTTATGGTAACTTTCAAACTTTCAGGGATGTTACCAAAACAAAATAATTTGTTCTTTGAGCCTTTTGTATTCCATCATTTTTGAGGTCTTTATCAGATAAATATTTTTGAGTGATTGTGAGAGACCTAATAACATAGTCTTCGAAGTCGCATGTTTTCATGGCAAAATTTGCAGTGATTTCAAAGGGGCTAGGATTTGGTTTCAGTAAAATGGAAAAACAATGTCGATAATTAGGTGAAATGCAAAAACATCTTATTTACAATAGACAAACAGTGCAGTGATTGAATTTGAAAGGAAATAAATACCAGCCAACTTTGCAAGGAAAAGAGCTTGGATTTGGTAGTTGCAATTCACAAATCACAAAATAATTCTGTAGTGCTGAACAAAAAAAGGCATTTTTATCACCATCTCCTCTCAGTTTGTGAGCGGCATTGTTTGTCCCCCTGTTTCATGTCAGAGAAGAAGGAATTTTAGCAAATGTTTGATTTATTAGAAAGTGAATGATTCTTTGCAACCATGTGGGACTAGCCCATGTTTCAATAAGACAAATTGCATTGTAGCATTCCACTGGCAGCCAATGATAACTCATGATCCAGACAGAGTCAGTTATACCAGAATGGATGAAAAGCAGGAGCAGAAGGACACGTAGCAGAAGAAAAGAAAATGCTTCAAGGCCTGTTATTTAAAAAACAAAACAAAACTAAAAACAATCCTAAACATTGTTCTAGTCACTATTTAAAAATATTTCAAGTAAGATTCTGTACAGCGTTGCAGGCAGAATATGGCAGGATAAATAAGATCACGTTATCTTTTTCCTGGTAGGAAATCATCATATTTATACTCAAAAACATGCCACTGTCAACTTCAGTCATTTGTGTAATTGGAAAAAGGTAAAAAAAAAATGTAGTAAATGAGTCCCTACTGTCGTCGTTTCTCTAGGTTTTGTTTTTGATGTTTGTTTGTTTGTGGGTTTTGGGGTTTCTGTAAAACAAAAATAAATGTGGCAAATGATACAGGTTTAAAATGAATTAATGTCATCTGCAAAAAACAAACCCTAAGACAAACAAAATCTTTACTGTTCCTGACCTTTAGTTAATATTGATAGTTTATCAAAAGAGAACTCATTGGTTTATTTTTCAGTTCATATCTGATTATCACTTCAAAATAGCACTGAATATTTCAGAATAGCTCAGCCGCCCATCTTTCAGCTTCCACTGTTCCAGATTACACAGAAATGTTTCTTTCTTTCTGCAGAACATAATACTGCTTTTTAAATAGGTGACCTGCCAGGAGCAAACCCCAAGGTGATGGGTTGCTTCCTGATTGCAGAGATGCGTGTCATGAAGTGCTGCGCTCTGCCAGTCGGCTTTGTTCTCGGGGATCCGCGGAGCAGGAAGGGTATTGAAATATACAGGAATTGTGTTCCCAGGGAGCTGACAGGCAGACCTGAGGGACGGCATGAAGTGCATACCTGGTATGTCTAATTTTAGGCCTGCCAGCCCTGACAGTGTCCCTAGAAAAAAAATCTATACTAATTTCTTGGTGACATACAGAGCTGTAAACTGCAGCATTTTTCATTCCACTACAAAAATGTTCTTGTGCATTTTTTCCCCAGTATTATTTAAAGGAACTGTCAAGCTTTCAGCATTTAACAAGTATTTTTAAACTGTGGTTTTTTCAATGTAAACCTGCCATGCATTTGAGGTATTGTTGCATGAAAAAGAATAAGCTAAAGTATTGTATTAGGAAAAAAATCAACATTAGATATAAAACCAACTTCATTTTATTGCTTAACACTGATATTGTTCCCCATGGGAGAATTGTTACAGTTTGATAGGTTCTGGAGGCCCAGGATGTGTCGGTGAAGATCAGGAATCCCCTGTGAATTTTGATGAGGCTCTGCAGTTTTACATCAGCTCAGGACTGTAGACCCACAGTTTCAGCATGTACACTGTGTTGAAAAAAAGGTGCAGTCATTTTAAATATAATTGAGTAGGCTCATAAGAGGTTCCACTTAGAAGGTAAATTATGGTAACAAGTCAAGAGTATACTCTATGTAGTTTTCATTTCAAGTGTATGGTCTTCTGTATTCACTTAACTAGACACACAAATCTAAACAGACAGATGTGATAGAGGCAATCAAAGAGAAAAGCTTTATTTGGAGCTTATGGTAGTATTGAAGTTTTATTTTCTAGTGTTTCCCCATGAGTCAATTTCAGAAAAAGATGAAGTAATGGATCACAAACAATTTAATATCTAACAATGGCTGTCGATCAGCTGAATTTTGTATTCCTCCCTGTATAATTCTAAAAATCTTTTCCCCAGTTTGAATATTTAGAAAAAGGGCTGGGGAACTAATTGCTCTGGAGATTTGCTGAGTGTACTCTGTTCTTAATTGCCCCACCAGGAGCCAGGAGGATCTGAATGGTGGTGTTGCTGTTCACACATGGGCACATAATCCCATATAATGCTTTTGGTCTTATTCTTTCCATAAGGCAGTTTCTGCTTCAGGGAATGATGAAGGCCTAGAAAAAGATCCTCATAATATGAGAGTAATGACAAAGGAAGCATTACAGGGCATCAGTGTAATCACTTGTGTTAACAACCTGGTATCGTTTAATGCTTATGTGGTGTTACACTTCTATAGCTTTCAAGTACTACACAGTTTTGAGTCAAATAGCAACTACTTTTTTTAGTACCCACCACTGTGTCACTTTGATGTTTGCCTGCTCACCTGAGGTGTCTTTGAGGCCAGTTATATCAATGGTGGACATGTGAAACTAACTTTGATAATTTCAACAGGAGTTACCTACATGTTTAAAGATTTCAGGGTAAAGACCCTTAAACAAAATCAGCAGCTTCAGCCTCCTCTGGAAATGTAGTTGCTAGATTTTTTCCTCCATCCAGGATTTTTATCTGCTTTAACCCAGTAAAGTAGCTCTTTCTGACACAGAATAAAAAGATATACTTAATTTAATTTTTAATTACATTTCATTATGCTGATTGTCCTGATAGGGGTTTTTCTTTCTTTTCTTTTGCTAAATTCTGCTTAAGTTGTTTTGTCTCTTCAGAAGCTGAAACTGTGCAGCCATAGAATATCTGATTGATTCATCACATAAACTCCTAACACCAGTGTGTATCATGGCAATGAACAGAACTGATAATGCTGTGTAGCGACACAGATATTGATCAGCTCGTGTATATATGCAGAGGGGAAAGAATCTGTTGCCCCAACATATAATGGTTCATTTCTGGCACTTGGTACAGAGATTACAAAGTGAGAGTAAAAAACAAGGAGGGATTTTTACTGAAGAAATAGACTTCTAAAGAAACAGTATAATCAATATATTCCTATATTTCCCCCCAAAAATCATCATCCACTCTTGCTTCAGTTCCATCTGACTGCCTTCTAAGGTGATAGATCATCTTATTTTTGGTCAAGGAGCTAACTAGAAAAAGGGCAGCAGAAGAAAGTTGGTTCAGGAAGAACTTGACTTTTTTCATACACGTAGAGATTATGTATGTGTGTCTATATATGTGTATATATATATATATGTATACACATACATATATATAAAGCCTCTTCTTTAATCACCTGTCAACACCACCTTTCCTCTACCACCTAGGGAGATGATGTGTCAAGGAAAGTACATCAAGAGTCAAGGCTGCAGGCCTGCTGTGGTGTATGTGGTGATGCTTTCCAGGTGGCCTTGGGTGTTTTTTTTCCACTCTGGAACATCTGAGCTAATTACTGGCTTCATGAGGCCGGAAGATGTTTTGTGAGAGGCACTGGAAAGGTTCTTTTGCTCTGCCAACAAGAGTGTCATTTGGTTTGCAGAGGTTTGTGAACAAAACTCAAACCGAATCAACAACTATTCACTTAAAATTGTATCTGCACGCATTTCCAAAGCCAGGGATTTTACAGCATTCAGAAATCTCCAGTACAAAAGAGAAGTGGAAAAGTTTGTGTAGCTTGAAGTCAGAGCTATTCAAAACCAGAAAATCCATGTGAAAACACGTACATTAGTTTATGGCTGTACAAAACAGTCTTTGCTTTGAATGCTCCATAAACTGCAATTTATATATTTGTTGAGCTTTGGGCACTGTTGAATTGGAAGCTTCTAACAAAGCGGGTGATCTGTGCACATTTTCTTTGGAAATATTTCACATTTCTCCATGGCTGATTCTGCTTTTGCTAAGGAGGAAACTGAATTTACACAATGCAAAGACCTAATATTTGTGATTACAGTGTGTATTCCATTTGCTATTGTGCTTGCTGAAGGGGTTATCACCAGTTTCGTCTGTAGCTGCTGGACATTACCCCATAGCTGACCACTCCTGAAAAGGTTGGGGAATACTCACCCTAGCAATTCACTGGGCAGCAAATCATCAGAGATATTAATTCAGAGGGAAAAATGGTGAAACCCAGATCACAATGAGCAGCTCTTATCTTTATAAATAAACCTGTACCCCTTGCAGAAATAGAGTTCAAAAAATCCTTTCTCTCTACACCTTCCATACAGTAGTGTTTCTCAGCATATGCATACCCTAGTTATTCACTGAGATCCTTATATGAGTCCCTTGCTGTACTAAAACCTACTTTGTTGGAAATGTAGAACAAATACTCAGGCTGTGATCTCATTCCTACTAGTGCCAGTGACAGGAGTCCCAGGGGCTTCACTGCAAATTAGATCCCCTGGAAAGAGACTGAGAGTCAGAATGGATCCGACCTCTCTGCCATTTCTGGGAGCCAGCTCGTATTCTTCCATGTCCTCCCTGCCTTACCTCTGACAACTTTTCCAGTAAGGTATTCCCTCCCTCTCCTCTTTCCCTCCCACCCCAAAAAAAAGAAGTTCAGGTCTGCTAGGCTGCTCATAAAATACAGCCTCTGGGAGCTTTCTAGCCATGGCTATTCCCCTTCCCGGTATGCCGTAGGTTATTTTCCCGAAGAAGTATGTTTTGTTTTAATTCTGTTTTTCTCTCAGTCTCTGTTCTCATAACTCCATCCTGTCACTCTCTTGATCAGTTATACATCAACTGTAACATAACTCTGTGATTTCATCAGTACAGCTTACTTCATAGCAAAAGGAACTCACTCTTCAAAGAAAACTTTTATTTCATTGTCTACTACATATGCAAGTATTCCCTAGGGAACAGAGTTATTTATTATTTTGTCCCCCTCTTTGCTTTCCCCCATTCCTCTCCAAAAGACTAACAGACACTAATCTCCTTTCATCAGGTTCCCTTCTTCCTAATTTTTTCTTTTTTGCACAGAATGATCGCCACTACCTTTAACACCTTATTGTGTTGGGAGTGATAATTACTTTCAGTTGTCGCAGCTGGTGCCCGGAGAGGCGTGCGGGCCCTGTAAATTGGGAATGGGCAACCTGGGTGGGATTGCAGGAAAACAGAGAACTGCCAAATCTCAAACCACAATTAGAAGAGGGATAGTTTTGCTTTTCAAACGTTTTTTGTGTTTGTTTTGTTTGTTTTTTGTTTTGTTTTTTTTTCTATTGAACTCAGCTCTGAGACATATTCCTGTGTGAGGGAAAGGGACCAGCTGATGCATGTGCCAGAAAATAAGAAAAATATAAGTTTGTACCTGAGACAGTTAAAGCTCAGATTTGGAGACAATATACACAGACACAGCTGATAGGATCCTAGCAGAATAGGGGGAAACGTGGGTCTGTCAACAGGCTTTAAGATCCTCTGGGATATTATTATTGCTTAAACATGAACAGTGTCTCTCCAAAGTCAAAGAATCTTGATTCAATCTTTTACATTTCTCTTGTTTTAAGTATAGGATTGATAAAGAAATCTGGGGTTATGATAGAAGTGAACAGGAAGACTGGGTTACAGCCTTTCAAAAATAATACTGACATATATTTCTCCTTTTCTTCTTTAGTTCTTCTATAAGTAGCGTGCGCAAAATGTTAACAATATTATGAGTATATTTCTATATGTATTTTGACTGCTGCAGTTCCTCACAACATGTTATAATTTATACTCCTACTAACCATGAGGAAATTGGCATGCACTTTTCACTATGCAGAACTATTTTTTTTGTGAGACTAGTTTATACCTGTTCTCTTAGAATTCCTGAAGTCAGGAGCACTCAACAGTTTAATATACCAGTTGAGATGCTTTTAATAAAATGTTGCTATAATCAGCACTGCTTTGGGCATACTGGCTTGAAAATCATTTTTTTTTTTTGTCTGCTCTCTGCTCTTCCACTCAGTGCTGGAGGTTGCAGGAGGTTTCCCATGCCTGCCTAAGGGGAGGAATAGGGTTCAGGTTTGGAAAAGCGGGGTCTGCAGTGCAGGAGCGGCTGCAGGAGCTGGTGTTTTGCAACTTTTAGACAGGTGAACAAAAAGCATGACTAACCTGTTAGTCTTTATCCAGTTCCCATGCTTAGTTAGGTTAGAGTTAGGGTTAGGGTCAGGAAAAGTGATAAGTGTGACAAACTGTGGTATGTTTCAGTTTCAGAGAGGGGAACATTATAGGGCTGTCTGCTTTAAGCTGGAGTTAGGCTGTGAGTTAGAAAAAGCAGGGAGACAGCAACCAAGTGAGTATGAGAATTTGCAAATTCCTGGAGATAAAAGAAGAGCAAAATATCACTGTCTTTGAAAGAATTACTCTTTTTGGTTTACAGGCAGTGCTGGGTTCCCAGACCTCCCCAAGTCACACTCTGGGTTAAGGTTATAGTTAGGATTAGGAAGAGTTAGGGCTTTTAACTTTGAAGAACTGTGGCATTTTGCTATTTACACAAAAGCAAGGGAAAGTATCAATATCTTCAAATTCATTATTTGTGGGCACTATGGGTGCTTGTGCATATTTTGACTAAGAGTTACTATTCCAGTTGGGCTAAATAAACAAGAGAAGGTATAGTCAGAATAACAAGGTACCCATATTCCAGAGGATAAACTGATCCAGTATTTTAAAACGTATGATTCCTTATTTCCAGGCATTATTAATGCTAGAAGATGAAAAATTAGTTGTTTTAAATATCCTGATATGCAAAACTTCATTTGGGAATTGGGATGAAACTGTAAGAGACAATGGTATTTGCAAGAAGTGAGCTGTGACTGCTCAAGATCGTCAGTGGAGGCAATTCCTATTTCATCTCAGGAATAAGGAAACATAAATAGGATTGCTTTTTAGTGCACTTGGGCAGCCTGCCTGTTCCCACTGCTGCAACCGGTACCTGTGTTACCTATTGGGTGACTGCTGGCTTTGCATCTGCCTTTGAGAAAAAAAATATCATTTTTCTGTGCCATAGCTCTACTGATTTGGCCCTGAGTGAACAATTCTCTAGCCAATAAATGCTTACAGGGTTTCATGATTTCATCACTGCATTTAGACAAATCCCAAGTTCAACGGTCATTTTCAGGGTAGCCACAGCTTTGATTTTATTTTTTGCTTGTGTAAAAATTCACATTTCTTCCTGTAGCTAGCTGCTCTATGAAAATTTCCAAGTAGGCATTACAATACTGAATGGCAGCCAAAATCTTTGCTAGAGAGTCGAACAAGAATCCTAGGCACTTGACCAAAGCAGTATATCAAGAATATATTGTATTTATTTGAAAGAAGATAATGCAATGCGGTCATCTTTTGCTTTGCTACAGGTATAAATCCTCTAAAACTATTGCAGATGTGGCAGGGATATTGCAACCCATTAACCTAACAGAACACAACTGTTTTTCTCTTGCAAGGCTTGTCTGACTCGTTCTTTTTCTTTTTTTTCTGCAAGTGTGGTTGTATCTGTTAGGTCTGTGTATATTGTCTCCATGTACATTGTGGCACTGAGTTCCATTGTCTAGACCATCTCCATGTGAGTATTGAAATGGAGTGGCTTATGTCCCCACACCTTCTCTTCCTATCCCTCTGTGTACCTATTAAAAACAGCCAACTAAGACGTTATTCAAAGTCTGGCACTTTTGTGCTGAAGCCCTATTGAATGGGTATTTTTCAAGTATTTGTATAAAACTCAGATGAATATGAATAGTAAAGTCTGTCTCTAAAAAAAAAAAAAAAAAAAATCACTATTCAAAATTATATTCAGCATATATTTAAGACTGCTCCTTGTTGCTGAGTCTGTATCCAAAAGGGAACTGCTAGTCTGCATCTTTGCTGATTGTGAATGTGTCCATGAGGCTGAATTTCAGATGTACCCATTTATGAATCTGGCTTATATGCTGAATGCAGCATTTTGTGCAGGTCACGTGTTGTATACAAAACATCTGATAAAATACTGCTCACAGTCTTACAGATCTCAGAGATCCTTTCCATATGTCTAATCTTAAATCCTTTCCATATGTCCCCATCTATACATGAGCACCAATTAGTCAATTAATCTGTCACCTTTATTTAATTAGATAATAAAGAAGAACTTTTTGAAGTTAAATCTTATTTCATTTTTCCAGGAATCAAAAATGACAACTAGTAGCAGAAACAAATTACAAGATAAATTTCATAATCCACTCAGTGAATACATTAATATTACAGTATTTGCTGAGTTAAAACAAGTCCAACATTCAATATTCTCCCTTGCAAACAAAATACATTTGCATGAATCCAAACAAGATTTTTTAATTATTATTATTTTTTTACAAAAATGGCTCTTTGTAGCAGTCCTGGAATGATTGCAAGACATTTTGACTCTTTAGTGTCCTTAGAAATTAACCCTGTGTTAATGAAAGTTCATAAGCAAGAATCCCTATGCAATGGAAATCCTCCCATGCCCCCCTCAGAGCAACTATCCAGCCACTTTGCAGTGCCTTAGCAGCACAGGGCAACCAGACCAGGGGCTAAGGTGCTGGCCTGGTATGTCTATCTCCATTGAACCTGTCTCATTAGCATGCCTGTGTGTTCCCTGAAGACATTCCATTTCATGTGAAAGCAAAATATAACAGAAACTGGATGTTTCTGTGTTTGCTGCTGGCAGCTGTTAGCTTTCTGGGGAAAAAAATAAAATTCCTCTGCCAGGTCCAGACCTAGAATAAATGAAAATAGCTACAGTGAAGCCCACAGAGCAATATTGTCTTGCGCCTAGGGAAGATTTGTCCCCTGTATTTCTTACTTCAACTGCAAATAAACTCAATAGAGAGGCATTAACATTTTTAAAAGGTGGAAGGAATGTTATTTGCCTTTTTCTTGTAGCAGTACAAGAAAATGATTTTTTTTTCCACAAGAAAATAGTTTTCTAATAATAACACAGTATTAAGTGTCAGGTAGTTGCTTCATGATTTTCAGTGCTTTATTGCAGTTTGCTGTTATGAATGGGGTCAGATTCCAGCTCAGTTCAGAAGAGATGCTTTTATTGGGTTGAGCATTGTTGTTTTCTGTCAATGAATTATCAATTGCTTTGAAGACTGATCACTTCCTTTCTTGGGTATACTTGGGAAATACACCACTTCTTGATGGTATCTGAAGCTTTATTAGCACAGAGCTTATTCAATATAGGCATAGAGTTGATGGCAATTTGGAGGCTGACTTTTGGTTATGTTTGGATTTTTTATCCTAATTCATCCAGAGAGCACAGAACATTAAAAATGTTTGAGGCTCTTATTTTTTCCCTCTCCTCATGTGTCAGAAAAGAAAAGTATTTTGAGGGTTTCTTTACAAAATTTGGTAAAATAACCAAATTACAAAACGATCCATTTTGTAGATAAAAAAAGTATTTGCAAATTAAGTGTCCTTGAACAAATTTTTCATTGGACGTTGTATATGGGGAAAAATCCCTCTAACTCTCAGGTAACTAACATGTGAAGTTGTTCCTCCTGTATGTTCTTCAAAGTCAAAAGGAGATTTTAACTGATTCATATCTGAACATTTAGATCATGCTTCGATGCAGAAGTGGAAGTGGTTTATTTGAATCCCTCTGTTTAGACAGATGCAATAAAAACATTGTATGTGTTTTACAAGTGATAGAAAAGAAGGAACAGGAAGGGGAAAATGCCACCAATATTCCCAACTACAAACTGCATTTCAGGTCTTATCACAGTGAATATTGCCACACTTACTGCATTAGTGTTACTAACTTAAGAAGGACTGCTTCTGATCTTAAAATAAAGCACTGAGGTTTTTTAGGGTGTGGGCCTTGGAGATTTCAAAGTTGAGCAAAAGAGATTAGGATTCTAGTTTTTTTATCCTGCTCCTAGTTTTTCATATTTATGTATTAAGCTGCTTGTATTAAGCTCTTCACTAAGTAGTATTTCTGATCTATGCTGCAATTTGTCATGACATTTCTCAAGGCAGCTTTTATAAAGATGTCTGCTTCCCTTTTTTCTTAAACAAGAAAGTAGACTGCAAATAAGTCACTTGATTTTTAAATTACTATCAATTAAGAAAATGGAGTGTCAGGGTCCAGAAAATTGATAGCTGAATTCTGATCTTGGATCTGGAAAATACTGAGCCATAAAATATTCATACACACACACAAAAAAAAAAGCTGATGTTGTGTTGATCTGACTAGCATATGTTGTTTGTGACTGTCGGTGGAATTCCGGTTTTTACAACAGTGGAAAAAAGGTATTTGGGTGAAACAGGCAAGCAAGGGCATGATCTGATGACCACCTAAACAGGTTTTAATTTAGAATTGGTTGATACTGCAACTGGTTTTCAGGTCTGTCCAGTAAAGTCATTGAAATTTGCACTGACTTGGGTGAATCTCACGTTTTTCTGTCAGTGCTTTCTAACGAAGCTCAGCAGCTTGTCTGTGCTGTGTCCAGCCAGTGAGATAAACAGCACCTGCCTGCTTAGGTTTTTCTGTGGCCTCTCCTGTCACACAATTCCGGCGCCTTTAAGACAGCAATGACAGTGAATTAGCAGCAGCATTTCGTAAAAGAGAATCAGGGGCCTGGTGGCACTGTGGCTTGCTCAGTGCTGTGGGTTGGGCTCCGTGGCATCGCCAGAAACCGAGCCCAGACCATGGGTGGGCATCTTTTTCTTTTAGTTGTGCATCTGTCATTCCTCACCCTGGTTTTACGTGGTTTTGTCATTTCAACATACTTGACACTCACCTTTCAAGGTGTCTGAGTATGTTCTGACCCATAGCTGAGCTCCCTTTGTAGCACCCTCTGAAAAGGAACGTTTTCTGAAGTCTCTCCCTCCAGTAAATGGTGCCAGCTTCTTTCTGTCCCCCAAACCAGAAGCCCACAAGGAGAGCCAGAGATTGCTAGTCCCTGTTTGCTGGATTGAGTGTGGGGCAAGGAAGAGGAATGTTTTATTTACAGGTAGTGTGGTAGGAGGAAGTGTACAAAATGATGACAGACACTTTATTAATTTAATTCAAAGTCCAATTGTACCTTTCAGATTGTTGCAAATGGTGCAAAAAGGGAAAATAAAACAGTGAGAATTTGCAGTCTTGTCATCATAATGATCATGATGAGTTTGATCAAGTCTACTGAATTTCCTGGGAATTTCACTGTGGATTTGGGTCAGGACCCACCACCTTTATTTTCTCTACCTGAGCTCTTTTATCTTTGCTTTTATTATCATTTTGCCTTTATTTTTGCTTTTGAAGTCCTGCCTTTGACTATGCTTTCTCTGTGGAACGTGTGTATATCTTCACGTCTCCTGTAAAGACTCACTTTGCAGGAGTACGGCAGGGAGATGGTCATTTCCGTAATGCATGCATTTCATTTGAGATTAAACCTAAAACAGATTTATTGGTTACTGCCCCCATTTCATCTGTAGCTTGAACATTTTCCTGTTCAAGCAGTCCTGTATAGCAATATGCTGCCTGAGAAGGCAGCACAACCCCCCATCCAGTTATTTGAACTTAATATGATGTCCAAAATTGTAAAAAAAAAAAAAACCAAACCAAAATAAAACAAACAAACAAACAAACCCCCCCCCCAAACAAAAAACAAAAGCAAAACAACAGCAGAGGCAGAGAAAGAAAGAAAAGGATCATAGGTTTAGTAAAACACAGTTTTTCACCCTTAGATATTGTAAAAAGTATTGTCAGAGTATTGAACTTGCATTGTTTCATTAAGGAAAAGTCCAGTAGTTTGATTTACAGTTAAGAGCTTCTGATTTACTCTGTTTTAGCAATATGCTGATCAGACGACAGGCTTTTCCCAGTGCTACCAAATCTGGGGTTGAGCCTTAGGAGAGAAACTGGTTAGGGCTTGAACATTACAGAGCTGTGCAGTCTGACACATGTTGTCATTAACAAACTTTCCTTGTTTTATCTCCTGTCTCTGTAGCTAGCCCACAGTTTCCTTTCTTCGTAAATGAATTGCACTACTGCCTGCACTAAATACTAGGTGGGGGATCTTTGCTCGCTGAAATATTAATGGAGCAGAATTTTTCTCTGTGAGACAGACTGGATTTTTCAGTGTTTTTTCCCTCTCCATCTAACAAAGGTCACTTCTCGTCAGTCGGCTTTGTAAAAGCAGAGGAAGCAATGAACACTAGAAACTGAGATATGAGAGAACCCAACAAAAAACCCTTCTTTAAAAAACCCCACTTTTGAACTTCAGAGAGCATGCGGCGCTTGCTTTGCAGCGAACACGAGGTTGGAGGGGTTTTTCTTTTTAGCAGACATGTGTAGTGCATTTGTTTCAGTTTTATACCCACTGTCAGAATATGATGGTTTTATTCGGGTTTTAAACATGCTTTGGCTGGAAACCCTACATCTTTAGATTAGGCAACCCTGGTGCCTTTGCGATTTCCCTAGCTGCACTCTCTCACCTTACCCAGGTGCATGTTAAATCAGTATTAATGACAATATCATTCTTCTGCAGTCATCTCCTGCCTGCAATTTGGTTTTAATTACCCACCACGTTGTCTTTCCCCCTCACTGACAGCCATTAAATAGGGAATGACACCAGAGCTGTGCTGGTGTCGAATAGACACTTCACCAGAGTGGTTGGTTCTTTTTTTTTTTCTTCACCCCCCTCTACTCCCCCCTTTCTTTCCTGCCTTTCCCCCCCCCCCTCTTTTTTAATAATTAAAAAAAAAAAGTCCTTCCATAAAGCAGGCTGCAGTGCCTCCTCGTGGCACCAGGAGAAAGAAAGAAAGAGAAAAAAAGAGGTTATTTTGTTCTGGCTTGTTTTGATGGCTTAGTGCTGCTTGCTTTGGCTCATTTAGAGCTCTTGGGGAGGGGAAAAAAAAAACCCACGATCCTTCAGTGAGAGAAAAAAAAAGCAACCCCACACTTAAAGATTAAGGGATGATTGGGACATGCTGAAGTATCTCCTCATTGAAATCTAACAGTAACTTCGATGTAGCATTTAAGGCTTCTCTGACAGGCTGGACTGGCTGCTCAGAAGCAGCAGCCCGGTCAGTCCTACGGGTCAGAGAATAAAATTCTGGGGCCAGATCTGCTGGCAGGAGTGACCTGGGTGTCCCCAGAAGCTGGGCCTCTGCCTGCTGCCCCTGTCCCCAGCCACTCCTGAGCTGCCTGTGCTGGGGTCAGGTATTTAACAGCCTCTTCTCTTTTGTGATGGAACATAGCTACATAGATTTGTACATAAACACATGAAATATGAAATTTTCATGCCAGATGTGTGTTTATAAGGTTTCTCAAAACCTTTGAGATTTCTTTCACTTTGGTCAGTGGTTTGAAATAGCCTTGTCCTGCACCCCTACTCCAAAATTCATATTTTCCCCTATGAGAGGATTTCTCTGTGTGAACTAAATTCTTGCTGAAAAAAAATAATTCTAGACCCACTGCACTGAGTTTAGCGTCATCAATCTTGATTTATAATGCCAGAAATAACAACAGAACCTGGTCTGAGATTTTGTCTGTCAGCCTGGTCCTGTCTTGGTCTCTGTGTGAGCTCAAATCTCAGTGAGGTCATCTGAAAGGATGCTGAGAGAGACGGTTGGGCAGTGATTAACAAAATAGTATCTGTCTAATAATAAGCAGGAAAAAGTTAAAAAAAAAAAAAGTGGAATTTTTATTCAAGTTATCTTATTCCTGTTATCCCATCAGAGTGTCAGATTTAAAAAAGACATTGTTTATTGGAAGGAAAATAAACCCTGAATGCCCTGCAATTAGCTGGTAAGGAAGGTTTGTGAAGGACAATTACTGACCATCCACATTTTGTTTCGAACATGGACAATATTAGATCGTGTTAAATGTCAGCTGCATTGATTTGGTTTGAAGGGCCTAGGTTGTGAATCACTAGACTTGCTCAGTAACTTTGTTGTGCCTTACAAGAAAATTTGTGACTGAAACTTGAGGTTTATAACAGCGAGCCTACTAGCAAGGTTTAATCTCTGATAGAGCTTCCATATATTGGTTTACAGCTATATTGAGTCCAGTAAGATTTATTTATTTATTTATTTTATTTTTCTTTACTTTCCTAATATGAAACTTGATGCTTGGAAAATCTGATAAGTGAGTTTCATTTCCCTGGAAATTTATTGCTTCTATTTCCAAGTGCAAGGAAATAAAACAAGTAAAAACAATAAGCCGTCTGTAAGGAGGGTATTAATGAGAGGTCACTCTTTTCTCATGTAGGCTCAAGCTCAGGAGAAAAGGAGAAAGGAGTTGCTTTGGGGGCAATCTAAATAGCTGATGCAGTATATTTTGCTTTATTTATTTGGTAGGAACAACTCTTTTCTATCTCCCGCTTTAAAATATGCTCTCCAAATCCAAACGGGTTATTTATGATAAGAAATAGAGGCTTTTTTTCAGGCAGTGTGAACTCCTTTGACTTCAGCTCAGAGACTGACTGGGTTTTAGTTGACAAAAGACTATTTATGCTGCATCGAGCATCTCTGAAATTCAGAAGAGCCCATTTGTATATGTAAAAAAGGTCCTATAGAATTCCAGTGTCCCATCCTTATTCCAATGGAGAATTGCATTATGCTCATCTAATTCCCTGTTCTTTCATTTGGAAATGATGGTGTTCTTCACTTCTTCCTGGTAATTGCTGTACAATGTTAAAAAGCTGCCAAGTTCTACTCCAGGACTCATTATATTTAGTAACGGTGGAAAAATTTGCTATCTATAGAGTATTTTATATTGGAAAGGAACTGGGCTTCACAAAAATGCAGATGTGCATCCTTGTAGACCCAGTTGCTGAATCAACTCCTAAGTGAGACAGACTGTCCATTTTGAATGCAGGAACGACAGTTTGGAAGATAAACATGAAGTGGGATCTAATGCAGAAGGCAAAATCTCCTGAAAGATGACAGTAAGAGACTTTAATGGAGGGAGGTGTTACTGTTAACAATATCAGTTTGATTTTCAGATTTCTTTTGCACCAGTTCCCTGTTTTCCTCCTTGTTTTCTTAGCAAAGTCATACTCCTTCTAACTCTCTTAATTTTTCCTGTTGTACAGCAGTGGCTTCGTTGTGTTGTAAATGTGATGCCTTTTTTTGGATTCAACAGTGGGTTTATTTTTAAATGTATTTTCTCTGGGGAAGGGTGCACAGTTTACTCAAAATTTGCCATATGCTTTGCACCTCCAGTAAAACAGTTGTGGTAGGAAATACTGTATTTTTAAATCTTGTGAGCTGCAAAGGATCAGAGAGAGGCCTGATGAAGAACACTAGTTAAAATGATAGATACTTAGAAACTCTTTTCCTCCCTAGGGTAAACTGCTTCCAAGCAGTAGCTCAAGAGGGACTGCTGAGAACATTATTGTTGCTTTTCAGGTTATAGGCCTTGAACCTACAAACACTTGTGCATGTAAATAACTTTATATAGGTGAACAAATGCTTTGAACTTAGAAGGGCTGCTTACATATAGGAAGCTTTTTATGTGTGCAAGTGCCTGAAAGATTAAAACTATAGTTAGTATTTGATTAGCGTTGTAATCCTCCATGGTTGTGCAGTCTTACGGACAACCCAGAGGGAGTTGCAGATGATGTACCTCAGGAACTGAGCCTGCAAATGAACTCTTGGGTCATTAGTTAGGCTGATTTCATACGTTGAGTTTCAGGATGGTATAAGTATGCCTTTAAAAAAATAAATAAAGAAAAAGAAAATCAAAGCTACTTCATTCTAAATGGGAAGGCTTAGCTTGTGATACAAGTAAAACAATCTTGAATTTAACTCATAAAATTTTATGTTTTCTATTTTGCCTTTTTCAGCTTCAGTATCTAAGCAAAGGCAAAAATAAAATTTAGAAATACAGTACTGCTTTAAAAAAAAATTCATAATCTTTTCTTATTCAACATTTTACCAAAATCAGCATCAATTTCCAGAGGCTTTTGGATAACAAATCACTGCTTTTTATAAAAGGCCATAGGATACAATCCACAGCCCACAGCAGCTACCAAGAGTTTGCTGTTAATTGTTGGAAGCTGATTTAAATCCCATACAAATTATAGGAATCCAACTACAGGAAATACAGGAATCCCTTATACAAAATTCTTTTGGTTATAACTGCACGTAGGACCACACAATCTGCAACTGCTATAGGATTTTTCTGCAAATTATTATTCAGCCATTGAGCAAAGTTTATGACAGTGCTGGCAAACACTGGATTTAGGGAATGTTTAAAGGAAGTGTCTGTGTTTATACAGGAATTAGTAGATGGGCATGGGTAAGACATTATGAAGAGCTAGGATAGGAAAATGCAGACTGCAGGGCTGGGAACACACAGGAAGAACAAGTAGAACTCAGCTCTTACACCCAGGGATCAATCATAGTCTGGAGAAGTCAGTTTTTATTGTGGCTGTTTGGAACAGGCTGCTTTTCATTGAGTGTGGAAAGACTATGTGGAGCTTCATAGTTCATCCAGCTAATTGCATCATGCAGAAGCAAGGACATTCCTACTGTTTTTCTTGGTTTATTTGGTTCGAAACCAACTTCCCTCTTCTCCCTTTATGCACACACCTCTCTATGGAAATCCTTAAAGCAATCTTTGTTATCTAGTACCTTTTGGACACCATTTCTTTGTGCATAAAATAGAAATACTGCTGTGCTAGCCTGCTGCTTAGAGAGACTTATCATGGTGTTCGTGTCAGTTTATTTTGCTTAGTTCTTTGTGTGCGCATTTGGATGACAGGCAAGTAACCAGGGCTGAAATTCACCTCTGTGCTGGGTAAACATTTAAACTTTATGATCCTTGTCCTAGCCCTGTACATAAGGGTGAATTTCACCCACCATAAATGTAGTCTCTCTGTGTTATTACAGTTGCCTCTCCCCATCTACCATTATCTTTGAACCCCCTCTCAATCATTAAGCTTTATTTTAGGGCCCAGGCAAATGTCATTCTCTTCTCCTCTTTCTCTGACTGGCCTCTGGTTATATTAGAAAATAAAATTAATCTCAAGGGGAAAATAGCACTTAAAATTATTACTACTGTTTAGCTTACTAAAGTCATTTGCTCTCCATGACCTGTCTCAAATCAGCACACAAAACAGCACTTGGAAACTGTTTCCAGACTCAGAATTTCACAGCTCCTGAACCTTTAGAATGTCACAGGCAAATAAAAAATGAACATATTGGTTTATCTGTCTTTTTAGATTCCAGACAGCACTTTTATTTTTTTTTTAAGACACGTGATTTTCCCATGCTCCTTGTTATCAATAAGCCAGCTGTAAGTCTTCTAGGTGAGCACATGCTTGAACGTTTTGCTGAGTGGGGGCTGGAGGAAGTTTCCAGCCACTTTTAAGTATGTCCCTGTGTTGTCAGGGATTAATGTCACTCTGAGCTCCAACAGTTTCTCATTAAGCTGTCTAAAATATGAGCCCTTACCAAATGCCTGCTCTTCACGTTATTTGATAGGTTTCATCAGTGGTCTGGAGGAGACAGCTCGTGGATGTACCCAACTGTCATGATGTTTCTCTGAGGCTCAGCTTGGTCACTGCCAGGGTCACACATGCAGAGCTCAGCCCCATGCTTCACAAAGCCAGCTTAGCACCAAGAGAGATGCGTGGCCTCACAGCATGGTCAGAGACATCAGCTCAGCATGGTTACAAAAACAGCATGTTCATTAGTTCTGCCTCTTAACAGCAGATTAGTGTAGGTGTTGTGCCTACAAGCCTGTATGCATAGCTAGCCCCCTTACAACTTCAGAGGTAGCTCAAACCACACTAACTTGGGTGTCTGGCATACACCGTTGTATGGTGCAAGTGTGTCCTCAAAGCCTGAACTCCACAAGCAATAGGAGGCTGATCCTGTGACACACTGGTAACACCACTCATATAATTTGTTGCACAAGTAGGCTCTAACACCATTGCCTTTCTGACCTTGTTGAAGTTCAGGACACCACGAGGATGACATATGCTGCTTTTTCACTTGAACTCCTTCCCATCCAATTCAGCAGATAGATATCAATGTCTGTGAAATTTAATTAATGACATTATGAAATCCATGACAATAACTTGTTCGTCGTGTGGTGACCTCTTGTGGAGTCATTTAGAAATCAGGCTTGATCCGTTATGTACAGTACATTCCAGGGAGAGAAAGAAAAGAGCCATAATCCAAAACATTTTTGGGCTCAGAGGGTCAGCTCCTGCTGAAGGACACTGTCTCCTGTGGGCTTTGTGCGTGGGAGTTTCATGGCAGGGTTGTTTCCTCGTATCTCTGTTCCCACCACACTTTCTTTGTGCTTTATAAAAAACACCCCGTCCTTGACTTTCAAGCATAGCCTTACCTTTAAAGAATTAGTGTTAAAAACCAAAGTATGTTATAGAAATATATCTGCACCTTATGAGAAAGATCCTAGCTGTCGTGTCACCCCATTTTTTAAACTGTCGTGCTGCACATATGGTCGACATCAGTGTGACAGCTAAGCCTTCAAGGTGCGACTAGGTGTGAATTGTTTAAAACAGAACTGCCACCAAGTTAATATTGAAGTTTGTGTTTGGAAAAACTAGAAGTGTTTGCTCTGCACCCCCTGCCCACGTCTAATACATAAAATTGAAACCTTTCATGCCATTCACATTATCTTTTGTGCCTATTCTGCTCAAAGACAACTATTATTTTTCATTAATTCTTGCAAGGCTTGAAGCCCTTCCCAATGAAACCAATCGCCAAACTGATTGTGGAAGCCAGATCAAATCGGTAGTGTAATTTCCCCCCTGCTTTTTTATTGTCCTTGCTCCAAGTCATTCCTGTCTCATGCAAACTACAATAACTGCAGCAAGCGTTTACTTGTAGGAAAAATTATCTCAGCTTCCTCTCTGTGCATATAATATCTAGCAATGTACAACATTGAATAGCATATTGAGAAATGCTATTGATTATTCAGTTTGACACCATGAGCCATTCCATTCTTCTCTTCACCGAGACCAATTTTTTCTTACACTCAGATAATGTTACAATACTCTAAATAAATAAAAAACGATGACCTATTCTGAGAAGTAGTATCCCCTTTGGAAAGACAGTTCTAAAAACAGCCACTCGGTCAAGGTTTTTTTCTTTTTTTCCCCCCTCATTTGTTTTGTTTTTCATTTTTTGGCTTTATTATTTGGTCACTAAGCAAAAGGTTTCCTGGAGGTTTTTTTTTAAGCTTGAGGGAGAATATGAATGTCATAAATATTTCATTTTCCTAGCACATCTTGCATTGTTCTTCACTTTCAGACCTTGCCAGCAGTCAACACAGTAGTAAATTTCAGCACCTGTGGACCTTTTTCAGTAATTTATGATTTCCATTAGATTTCCATTAGAGATGGACTCAAATGGTTTAGAAAAGCACTTGCACCTTCAGCCATACGGCTATCGCCTGGCTCCAAGGAGGGAGGGTTGTATTTTCCTCTCTGTGCCTGCTGCCAAAGCTTTGGGCTTTCAGCTGCAGCTATCTGATCTCAACGCCACCCAAAACACCTCCTTGAAAAGGGGGTGCCACAATTGAGAAAGGAAGGGCATACTGAAAACAGAAAACCAAGCTTCCCAGTAAATATCTCCCTCTCTGGAGGTATTCAAAACCTGCCTGGATGCGTTCCTGTGTGACCTGCTCTAGATGATCCTGCTCTTGCAGGGGGATTTGACTGGAGGATCTTTTGAGGTCCCTTCCAACCCCTTACACTCTGTGATTCTGTGTGATTCTGTAAAAATGTTGCCATTCTGCCCCTGCAAGCCTTAGAGTGCAATTCTGGCTCACAGTGACCAGCAACTGGCTTTACTGGGTAACTGCAAGTGTCTGCATTTTCTATAAGCCAACAGCCACACTTTTTTTGTCCGTATCACTCCATCCCAAACTTTGGGGGATTCCTTTTACTTCCTTCCAGCTCTCAGTCTCACAGCTGGGGTTTGGTAGAGAGGCTTGTGGGGGTGGGTGTTTGTGTTTTAGGGTCACTAGGAAATATGTGAGAGGGGGGCTTTAAGGGAACCAGGTAACAAATTTGCAGTTAGTTCAATTAAGGAATTGGATTAATATTCCCTCCAGGTCTAATGCAAGCTTATGATCAGCCTGTATTTGTTCCAGAACTACTTTGGAACCTGGGAAATCTCCCAGCTTTCAGCTCTTCATGCCTGCCACAAACTGAGATACGGCAGCAAATAAATCACAGCAAATAATTTAGTCATGAATTGTCCATTGGCATTGTATCATAGCTTGAATATATTTCTCATTATAGCTCACGATAGTCCCATTGACATCCACTTGACTTTTATTAAGTTTTGCAGATTTCACTCTCATAAGAACAGCTCTGACTGGCATATGATTCTAGCTGCTGATTCAAGCCTTGAATATTAGACCAGATATTGGACGAAATATTGTACCCATGGCATTTTCTGGCAGCTGTCCTTGGACAGGGACTTGAATTTTGGTCATTCTGTCAGTTCTGCATTTGTTAATTTAACCAGCTGTACTACATCTAGCCACCATCCCTATGTAAAACTTTTCTTTTGTTGCCATCCTCCTACCACCTTTCAGCATTGTCGTTTAAGCAGCAGGGCACTCCAGGGTGCATGGAGCCTGCTGAGATAACGTCATACTCTGAGTGCACTTCACAGTGGTTTTCAGCAAGCTGAGGAGTGACATTATCTCAGCAGGACACCTGCCCTTCACCTTCCATATGGGGACCCACCTCTGAAAGGTCAACACTTGCGGTTTAAAATAATATTTTAGCCATTGCTATTCAGAATCCAAAGAAAGAGGAGACTGAACATCAGATAGCAAATGAAATTCATGAAATCCATTACTTCCAAGAAATGATAACTTGCCGGACACATACTCTTTGAATATAGTTTCACGTGGACTTTGAGTACAATTTTTCCAAAAGAACATTCTAAGGATATTTTGACATTTAGTCCAAGTGCTGTCAAAGTAGCAATTTGCATGCTAAAGAAGTTATTAGTTTTAAAAGCGCATTGGTGAATTAATACATTGAGGACTTGAGCTACTTTTATCTCTTTGCTTTCTGTCTACTGCTTCATCACATACAGCTTGGTTTGAAATAGCAATAGACCTGCTTAAAAGATGTCATGTGAAAAAGGTGTCATGGATGGAGCTGAGCACATGGCTTAAAACAGTGGATGTGTCTCATTCAGACAGCTGGAGAACCTCTCCTGTGGGGACAGGCTGCAAGAGTTGGGGCTGTTCAACCTGGAGAAAAGAAGGCTCTGGGGAGACCTAAGAGCAGCCTTCCAAAACCTGACAGGGGCCTACAAGAAAGCCAGTATGGGACTTTTTATAAGAGCTTGTAGTGATAGGACGAGAGGAAATGGACTTAAGCTTGCTTGAGGAGGGCAGATTTAGACTGGATACTAGGAAGAAATTCTTTACAGTGAGAGTGGTGAGACACTGGAACAGGTTGTCTGGGCAGGTCATGGATGCGGGCAGGCTGGATGAGGCTATTTTCAACCCGGTCTAGTGGAATGTGTCCCTGCCCATGGCAGGGGGGTTGGAAATAGGGGATCTTCAAGGTGTTTCCCAACGTAAACCATTCTATAAATCTATGAATTAATATAGTGCATCTTCCTTCAATGGAACATCTTCCACACATTATTTTTGACTTAGAGGTACTTAAGAAATAATAAATTTTTCAAATCTTATTTACTTTCTAATCTGTAACATAGAGTTCAGAAAGTACATCTGTGATGTTAAAAATAGTCAATATGTTACACGATTCCTTTTATGTTCATTTTTCCTTTGTGATAGGAATGTAATTCCTTCAGCCCAGTTCCTAAAACAAATGTTTGTGGAAAATGAAACATAACTTCCATATGTGTTTGATGGTGTTAACTCTGTGTCTTTTTTGTTGTATTTATTACCATTTATGCTACTAAAACACAGCAGCAGAGAAGGCAAAGGTAAAGGAAAAAAATCTGATTTATCGCCATTTTCTTTGATTTTATTCCTGATGCAATTCCAGTGAAATTAGTGGAGTCCCACCTGCACAAGTCATGCAGTGCCGAGCCACACCGAAGCATTTTGCTTTGAGAATCTGAGTACTTCTGGGAAATGTTTCTCAATATCAGATCAGCATGACAAGGCCATCAACTGGCTTGTGGATGGGATTTTTATCTTCAGTGGTTAGACACACTTTTGATTTGCTGAATAATGCTTCCTATATTGTTTGGTGCAACAGCAAATGGAAGGCAATTATTTTGGTAAACAGATTTAAGCAGTGTCTAGGGGAGCTGGTAAGCTGTTCTTTCACAGATACCACTTTTAAGCTCTTTGTTCTAGCAAGGTTCTGTTATTGTGCTCATCACTGAACTGTCTGAAGAGTGTGTAGATATTGGAGAGAATTTTTGTTTCATCATTATCACAGGATTCCTAGATCAGGCTAAAGAAGTGAATCAGATTTTGCTGGATTTCTGGCTCAGTTTTTAAGCCCAGAGGGTTTGACTGTGTCATGGTGAGTGCCCTCTCTGAAAATTCCCAAAGGAATCGAACCCACAGTTCCTATGGGACTCTTCCATTAGTTGTCACCATAACAGGTTATTAATCATAAATGCCTTTAAGATCAGAATTAATTTTTCACTAATTTTGTTCTAAAAGCATATATTGTGTTCAGGGCTGCCCAATAGAAAGGAAACTACAGTAACACTTTTACTGTATTTTACTATTTTAATGATAGTTATCAAAACTACATTGTCTTAGAAATGGATTAAAAGAAGGTGTCCCATTTTCTTCTAAAGAAGAGCTATTTCCATGGAGCCTCTTGTGTTGATAAGAGAATAAGAACTGGAGTTGTGGGTTATTTTCTAGCAATTAACATTCATATTTATCACATTGTCTTCCATTCTGTGTTTTGAAACTTTATAGAACATGTCAATGGAAATTCATCAAAATTCAGTCGATAGTTGAAAGCACAGAAGGAGTCAAGCTAGCAAATAGCAAAGAGGGTTTTTTTCAGGGACAAAGTACCCTTGGGCCAGGGGTTGTGTCTGTGTATGCACATGAGCCATGCTTTCAGCTCTACCCCTACGTGCCAGTGAAACCTAGGACTGATTCCAAATGCACAGTTTGTCCTGGACAGAAGGTAGGCCATGCTGTTTTACTGTAGAGTCTTACTTCTGACAAGTTTTCTTCCTCTGTTTTCCATGAAACTGCTTAGTTCACAGAGTTTTGACGTTTAAACTGGTCCTGACCTTCTGCAAGCACTTCAAAAAGGGAAAATTAGCTGCTTGGGAAAAGACAACGACTTAAACCTAGCAATTTGGGACACACATGTTAAAGTCTTGCTGAACTTGTGTTGACTTCTTAATTTCTTTTTGGTGGTTTTTTTTTTTTATTGACTTGCAACTTGAGAAAGGTGCTAATTTTCAAAACTTCAGGAATTTCTCTTTATTGATCTGTCTTGGAAACATCATTGTTGCTGCAAGAAGAATCCGTCAAGACAGAGGGAGCTGCTCTAAACAGAGTATAAAAGACTTCGATTAACTTTATTTTGGCTTTTACTTACCTCTAATGAGTAAAATGATTAATTGAATAACACTCCCAGGCTTCACTGTAGTTGATGGTCCATAACAACTCCCTTGGTTCTCATAGTTTATAATTTAGCTGTCAAAATATTCTCTGGGTTAGATCTTGGCAAGAAAGGTCTTGACTGCCCTTTTTTCCCCTCTTATTAATGATGCAAATCTACTTTAACTATTTGTAAGTTATTGAAGTCAGTTGAAAACATCACACTTGAAAATACACACTAGGTCGAGGTTAGGTAGTGATTGTTTTGGGAGGATACCAATGTAATACATCATTTCAAAATATTTTAAACATGCTGCTTACCTATGTTATGACAGCTTAGACTGGAAGACATATATTGTCAAAGATTTTCAGATGGGGGAATCTCTCTGCTCTGTACTAATGACACTCTTTGGAACAGCTGAATTTAACAATTTTTTTTGACCATCAACAGCTTCTTGATATTTTTGAGCTTTAAAAAGTATTGTGTAAAAGTCCTATCTTTTAAAAATTACTTTTACCTTTCAAGATCTAGTGCATCAAAATACATTTAGGCATTGTTTGCACAGAGACATACCTTTTCTTCAAGGCACACTTCAGTTCTGATGCTACAGGACTCAGCTTTTGATCCTGGGAGTAATTTTCCCTTCACATCCCTGAAGTACAGTTTTCTGTCTTCCTGGAGAGAACACATCTTTTCCATGTGCCCTAACTGTTTTACCCCACCAGTTTTGAGGCCTTTTTGGTGTTTAAATTCAGGCATCTGTTCCTGTGCAATCCTGTTTTCAAGTGGGTCTTTCCTATTGAAAGCCAATTGAAGCCCTTTGTTTGATTGCATTTGCTAATAGATAGATACTGCTGTTGGAGCACTGCAGTTATGACTCGTGGGTCCTTCAGAAAACGTGACCCTGAGCCCTGTAGCAAGGGCAGCTTAGGAAAAGGTCTTGCCTCAGCTGTTTGCCCTGAGCAGATGGCTGTGTGGAGTGGGATGTATTTCACCACTCAGAAAATCAGACCTGTGCAAAGTGTCCACTTGGAAAAGCAACTCTCTTCTTTTCTTTCTGTCATTTTTGATGTTCCTTATGAATCATGCTGTTAAATCCAGTTGTATTTCTAAACCTAATTTAGCCCAGATAGGGATTATTTGGCTTCATGTGGTTATGTTTTTTTGTAATGAAAAGGACTTGATCGGTCATGTTGTGAATATCCCCTGCCATCACTACACCCTCTCTCAGCGTGCTTTGTTTGGTTTGTTTTAAATATTAAGTTCACCTCCCTAATCTTTTATACCTGCTTTCAAGGAAAAGAAAGTTTCCTATACTCTTAGTTTTGTCTGTGAGTATCTAGATTCCTATTTTGACATATTAAGCATCTGTATGTGTATGTTAAGCATTCCTTATTTTGTTATTCCCAGTGGGATTTCCTCATCATTTCTGTGCTTCAAAGGGAATATGCAGTTAAGTAGGAAGTCTTCATTATTTCTATGGAGCCAAATCCTTTAAGGTGCTAACTGCTTTCAAATTCGCTACCATTACAGACAGCAGAAGATGCTGATTTCAGTGTAGACCTCTGCATTTTCCTGTCTTTTTATTCACTCAGCTTCTAAGATAGTAGTCCAAGGATATCCCAACAGTAAAACTGAATGAAAGAAAAGATCCCTTATAAATGCAAGACCTTATCTTATTTTTCTACAAAAATCTGCTGAATTTCCTGCCAAAAACCTCCATATAAAATCCTACAGTGTAAATATAAATTTCTACACATGGGCCAAATTCTTATGCTGCTAAAATGGACATCTATGGCACTAGGGTTTATTAAAGTCATGGGAAGTGTTGTGCAGATATTGCACACTGCAGAAATCCTTTTTAGTACTATAATAAAACATAAAATAAAACTGTCTGTAGTTTTCTATGTCAAAACTGCCCTTTCCATGCAACGCCACTTCTTAAAAAATGAGGTCTTACTCTTGTCTCTGTAAAACTATTTTATGAGAAGATAATCTAAACATCTGTCCAGAGTTTGTCAGTAGAATCAGATTGCTGATAGTGAGACCACACATTGAGGCACTAAGCAGTTTTTCTACTCACATTGGCAGATAGGTGGTACAAGTGTAGGCACATGGAAGTTTTGTAACAAAACTGAACAGAAAACTCTTGTCTGGAGTACCAAGGAGCATCACTTAACACAAGAATTATCAATCTGGTTATTTGAAGAAGTCCACATGGAGCAGGTGTGATTACTACTCTTTTAGAGCTGAAACATGAAATGTACAACATCTTTTGGCACCGTGAACTTTATGGTTAATAAATTAGGCAGTACAGGGATTACCTAATAATTAAATGTAAGAGCCAATATTTAAATCCAATAAGAAGCCTTGAGACTCTTGATCCTGTTAAACTCATCTCAATTATATGATCAAAGACACCAGAAGTATTTTTCTGTGCAATTTTGTGAGTATCATTTTCAAAGTCACTGACTCTTCTTCCACAGGGAGTTTAAGTGTTGACTTCAGTTGAAGTACATTTATATCAACATTGAGCTATTTTGAAAAGTAAGTCCTCCCTGATACTTTCTCTGAACTGAGACATATGAGTCTTTCGAGATTAACCCAATCCTTGTTTTGGAGTCATCACTATGCTTTGCAATTCCTCTTTGGTCTGTTTTCAGCTGAAGCTATTTCAGATGGAAGAGAAAAAATGCCAAAGTAATTTCCTCTTCTTTCTTTTAAGAACTAGAATAAGCATAGATTTTGTGAAACTGTAATCAGATTTGTACAGTGTTTATTGTCTCCATAAGCGATAACAATTATGTAATACTTGTTCTTTGATTTCCAGCATGGTTCTGATTAGGGAGAGATGGCATAAGAGAGGTACTCCCTCAAGCTTTCCCTTTGTTTGGGTGAGTGAGTAGTTGGAATTTTTTTCATTATGGCTGCTTTTCCACACAAAGGCACCCGATACTGTGAGAAAACTCTTCTTCAGAGACTTAGTGGCTAAAGAGCCACAAATCTTTCTGCCTGATTTTAGTGAGTGAATTGAAAAACACTGACTCTGAATCTTGTGTAAACTGGATTTGGAAGCATTGTCTTAGATCTTTTTCTTATTTTGAATAGAATTTTGTTTTTACACATACAAAATTCAGGACAACCAGCAGCCTGAGTGGTGGGCAGAGATGCAGATGCCTTGATGAGGAAAAACATCAAGGCATCTGCATTCCTTGATGAGGAAAAACATGTGGGGTATAAATGGCTGCTCTCCCTCAGGTATCTGACTACAACTTGTTTCTTTGGAAACAATCCTTGCTTTTGGAGTCTTTGGAAACAATCCTTGCTTTTGGAGACACTGTGGAGGGTGACATTCTGGGAATGGATCTTTGGCTGGGATAAACCAGTATGGCCCATTTAATTAAAAATATTTGAGACTGGCAGTGCTCAGCATATTGTGAAACGACATCTGTCACAAGGAATCTGAATAAAACCCAAACACCTAAGCATACAAACTGCTTTATTCTCATCTAATGTAGCAGATACACCTTATAAACCTGAAATGTTTACGTCTATCAAGTACTGAGATCAATAATGCGCCTTCACTATGGCTTATCTTTTCATTTTAAAGCCCCCTTCAACATCCTTCTCTCTGGTACATTCAAACCCTGAATACTGAACTTTTCTTTTTTCTCCAGTGATTTTCCTATAGCTTCACTCAGCCAGACTCCTAGTCATGTTTTTCTGTCATTCTTTACATTTCTCTTTAAGTTACTTAAATAATAAGATGCACTTCTCTCCTATCCTATTAATCAGTCACCTCATAAAACAGTTGTACAAGTGCTAGAAATCCACAGAGTTGCATATGTTTACCTTGGAATAAGTTCGCTTTGATGTAAAGTTCAAGTTCTTGGTTTTATTTTTTAGTTTTAGTTGTTTTTTTTTTTTTAAAAGGCTTTCATTGTATGCAAATAAGCATTTAAACTTAGTGCATGTTTATATAAATGACTTATAAATAAGTCATCAAGCGTTTTTAGAGTGGTAGTCTAAGTAACAAATAGCTGGTTTATGGCAAATTATATCCTTGAAAATTAAGGATATTTTTTGAGTTTCATGATAGAGGAGCTGTGACCTACTGTATATTATGTAAATCATCAGCATCCTCTTATCTTCTCCTTTTTCTCCCATTTGTAGCATGCTTCACTGGTGCTTCTTGGGTATGCAAGGGTGAAGGATAATTTGACTGCCCTCTAGCACTCCAGTGTCTGGTATTGCACAATCAGGGAATCTGGTGCTACATTAAGGCAATTCTTATAATATAATCAAAGTTCTGATGTTGTACTGTCCTTTAGATGAAACAAACTAATGAAATGTATTGACCCTCCTTGCGCACTTCTGAAGCAAAATGACTAAGCGGTATTGAAACTACATGAAATACATTGACATTGATTGTGAAGTCTGCGTTCCCAGAGTCACTTTGGTAGCTGATTAAAGTGTCACATTGACAATATAGCCCCTTTTGAACAGGAAATTAATACCAGCCTGGTGGCAAGGAACGTTCTTCTAGACCGTAGCTTGCACTATCACCAATCCTCAGAAATGAATCAGAGGCTCAGCTATCCCAGTGTGGTGTACTGCTTTCGCTGATTATAACAAATATATTGAAACTGCAACCACCACAAGGAGAAAAAAAAGCTTGTGACATTTTATGTTTATTCTCATGATTCAATATGCTTATTACTGATAGGAATTTCAACAAAGATTTAACATGAACTATGTATTTTCAGTCAGTCAAAGCTTCATTCAAAGTACGAGTCACATTAACTCTGTCTTTCTAATCCATCTATCATCTGTTTGAATACATAAAAGCCTTTGTTTTACTATGTGGCTGATGTACGCACAAGTTGGGGGAATTTCTCTAGATTGGGATATACAAGCATAGAAAAAAATGTGTGTGTGTGTGTTTAACAGAGAGAGAGAAAATTATGTATTCAACACATCATGCAGTCCTAGAAGGGACAAAATGAAGCAGGTGGAGCAGCAGTAGAAGCTTAAAGACAAGATCATCTCTGAGATTTCAGATGGTTTCTCCATCCCAGGAGCATCCTTTATAAACAACCTGATATTGGAGAAATTGAAAGAATAGAAAAGGAGCTGTGGCATAGGAAACAAATATTTATTCATTACTAAGTGAGAATCTAAAAGACAAAATTATACAGATGTAGAAAACAGACAACTGTTCTGTCCTGGAAAGATCAAATTCCAGGCCTGTCACTATCTTGCAGCACAGTTCATTCCCTTTTAAATGAACAGAAGATGCATTTTTGAGCACTCTATTATCCAGCTGTTGTTTTCTTCCTTGAAATGAACTTTGCACCATATTTTTAGTGAATAGAGCTATGCTGGTTAATATCAGCTGAGACTCTGACTCAACAGGCCATCACGTCCCTTTACACCTATTCCCAGTTCTCGGCTGCATCAAACAGCTGCCTCTCCTTCAGTCTCTGCAATCCTCCAAAGCCCTTTACCTTATAAAACTCTCACTCTGGGCACAGCAGGTCACAGTTTTCTCTTCTAGGTCTTTGACTGGCCATTCAATTCCCATAACGTGAGCCAGCTGCAAGCCAGATTTCCTTCACGTCTCTGTGCAGAGTTGTGGAGCGGAGCATGAAGTGGGAAGGAGCAGCTCTCCTCTAATACATGCAAGAGTGATGCTGGAAAATAGGCTGGCCAAAGAAAACTGATCAAGGCTGGAGGGGTTAGGAGAGAAAAAGAGATAATAAAAATTCTTGCCTTGCAGTACAGCAAGGAAGCTTGTTTGGTTCATTAACCTGTGTAAAGGTTTGGGGATTTTCTAGAAGGTACCACAGAAAGGCAAAGCAGCAATATCAGCTTTATTACAAGTTAGCTTTACAGATAATTCCTACATATTTCTTTCTCTGCTCTGAGCTGCTCTGAGCTAGGGCTGGCCAGATAGTACCCCAAGGAAATATTTATGTCCCAGAAAGCCCAAATGGGGAAAAGGTAATTTTTTTATGGAGGTGCTCTGACCACAGAAACTAGGCAAGTCTCTACTGGAACCAGCCACCCAGCAGAGAATCAAAATCCTGGTGCCCATTATAGCCCTTTTGCCAGGCTCTTAAAGCCAGCAGCATGTCCAGGAGACCAAAAGTCTCAGGCTCCCCAGCTCTAGACACAAAATTCCCCTACTTCTCTGTTGGCTCTGTGGGTTCTCTAGACGCCAGCTGCTTTTCAACCTGTCCTGAAGGCTGATCCATCTGGGAGCCTGACAGTGCAGAATACCTTGCTAAGTAGGATCATATTGGGATTTGATTCATCCTTGGAAAGCAATCTGCTTTTGAGTCACCTGAAAGCTGATACCTGAAGGGCCCATAGCCCTGAGCCATTGCCAGGTTCATCCCAGGGCGGTGCAGCATCCCACTGCCATAGAGCAGAGCCATCTGCCCAGGCTGCGCTCAGCCTGGGTGATTTGTTGGAGGGATTGAGAGGGTGGGAAGCTCCTTTCTGACTCGCCTCTTCTGGAGTCTGTGGCTCCTTGTTCAGGAACATTGTTGTTACTTTCAGTGCTGCTCCTGCTGTTGATCTTGGCCTTTGCTTCTGTGATTTCTGTTCCCCGCTGCACTTAGGTGAACAATAAGTTCCATTTCCAGCAGTGGTCGGCCTCCTCTCTTACCCCTTGCCTGCAGGAATTTCTTTTGTTTGGTTTGATATTTTTAGTCACGCTGTGTTGTAATAATAAGAACAAGACCATGGGTATGCCAGATTCCAGCCTTCCTTCAGTTGCCATGGCTTGCCTTCATGTGTTGTTATTGCTTTGGAAGAGCTACTGCTGCTGCCACAGCCCTACTCCTTGATTTCTGCTGCTTTAATACTGTTCCCTGCTTCACTACAAAGTGAACAGCGGTGCTTGTTCTCTTTGTCTGACATCTTGAATTCACCCACGAACCGATTATTTTCTGTAATGGGGCAAACCAGTGTAGGAGGAGAAAAAAAGAAATTAAATAAAGAAAATAAATAAAAATAAAATCCTGTGCACTTTGGCACTCTTCTCTTCACTGTAGAAAGTGCTTGTGCACCCAAGTGGACATGGACATCAGGATGTGACCCTAAGCTCCATGTTTATGCTGTACCCAGGAGATGGTGTGGTGAGAATGAGGATACTGAGAATGAGGATACTGAGAATGAGGATCCTAAAGGTCAGACTGTGTTGAAATCTCTGGTCTATAAGAAATTGTTTTCTGTTGTTGCCTGGAAAATTGAATTGAAGCTATGCTGGTGAGGTCAAATCATGGCTATGCTCGTGAAAGCCATGTACATGTTGAAGCAAGGTCCAAGGGAAAAATAAACCAACAACATCCCACTTTGCTTGTGACCCTGTATCCACCAAAGTGCTTAAAGGGGCCCAAACATGGTAGAGATAGCCAGGGATTAAGATAGGCATTGTCAGCAGCTTTGGGGAAACTGCTGTCTGATGGGAGTTTCAGGCTGCTCTGAATCCTCCCTGCTTTTTGTAACTGCTCTTTTCACAGTATCGATAAAACCAATTTATTAACTCTGTAACATACCCCTTCATTACTAATTCTTGTCTCTCTACACTTTTTGTCCTTGCCACAGTCTGGTTAGAAGGGAATGAGTAACAAAAAACATCCAAGAAAGTTCCCCCAAAGGACTGGTTTTCAAAATTTTTCTCTCTGTGAGGAGAGGGAAAATGAGAAGGCCATTGGCTTCCTGGCTCAAAGAAGGGAAGCTGCAACATACTTCGTCTGCCTAAATTATGGGTTGAAAATATTTCTGTCACAAGTAGATTACCCTTTTAAAATATTTTTTTCTGAATTAACGAAGCACTTTGAATACTTCAGTTGAAGGAAACCAGTAAATAAAACTTGTCTGACCTGCTGCTGTGATCCTTTTCTTAGGACTTACTGTGTGCAATCTGGATCACATCCTCCTGCCCTTCTCTGGAAGCTGGTCTTTCATATCTTATTTTAAAAACAGAGAATTGGATACTTGCTTATTTTCCATCAAATAAAACAACCCATATGTATATACCCATATAAAATATACCTATCTCTTTCTCTCTGTCTCTCTATACACATATATAAATTCACATATATAAAATAAGGAGCTACCATCTGTTTTTTCCAACTGTGGTTAGTTATTCACCTTACAGTACAAAGCCCTTCCCTTTATGTGTAGGTGCAGGCTGCTCTAAGTCTTTGGCTCTGTCTTTATGATGGTTTGCACAAAAGGGTGGCTATTTCATCTATGTAATTCTTCACCTTTTGCACTAAGGGATCTTGCTTGGAGAAGACTATAACATTTTACTGATTGCTCTTGTAAGCAATCCAAAAATCAAGGAATCTTATGTAGTTTTCTTTAATGCAGTCTGGATGATGAACTTACATCTATATATCAGAAACACTGTCTTCTGCCCTACATTACTAATGTCAGAAAATTGCCACTATATAATTCATCAAAGTATTTCTATAGACTCCCCCTTTATTATCTCTTCCTTTGCAAGCAGCATAATTTGCCTTCTTTCTATGTCAATGAGAGGAACTTTAATCTTGGATACTGCTGTATAAGGTGCTGTTCACATTAAAAGAATGGCAAGGCACGGAGGGGATGGGCATGGATAAAAATATAGATTAGAAGCTGTTTATTAGCAACTGTAAACATGGCAGCAACATTCTTTCTAAAAGCAGCTTGAAAACTTTTCTAATAACACCCCTATAATGAAAGTTCTCTGGCACTGTACCCGTTTTAATCGCAATTATTTCTATTCATAATTATAAAGCTTCTTTAACACTTAGTATATGCTGAATCCCAAGTCACACTGCTTTAGAAGTGTGCAGAGCTGTGAAGTGAATTTAACTGTGAGAAAGTCTCAATATCTCATAGTCATTTTGTACCTTTCACCCTGGAATATCCTGAAGTACTTTTCAGATGTAAAAAACTGATACGTAATCGCACCTGCTTCAGATATGAAATGCAACAGTTGTTTAATGGTGCACAGAAACACTACACAAGGGTACAAGGCCAGAAATTGAAGAATACAATATCCAGCTGAAAATCCAGCTGGGATTTAGGATGGTAGGATGTAATTGCTTCAATTAGAATTTTGTGAGAATAATATATTTAATAGGTGCAATTCCTGGCCCTATCAGAGTCAATGAGAACATTGCTATGGATTACAAATGAGGTAGGAATTCCTCTCATATCTCTACCTTTATGAAAAGTTTAATGAAATACTGTAGCCAGAATCGTTTGCAGGATCTTGATTTCTTTCATCTCCTGCAGAAGAATTGGCTTGATGCTCAGTCCCGCATCATAGGTGTGAAATCTTGTTGAGCACCTGTTTTACACCTGTAAAAGTGAGAGGAGAATTGGATCCAGCATCTCCTGTGGTCTTTCCCACCAGTCTGGGATATTGGTTCATTCCAACCCAGATAGAAATGTCAGCTGCAGAATCAGCCTGGTGCACACAGCTGTTCCATGGAGCTTTCCAGTAAAAAAGTAATTTCCCACACAGGTACATAGGCTGATAGCTCCTGTGCTGTGCTGATCCTGTCAGATCTCATGTGGTAAGGTTTTATGACTGCAGGCCATGTTTTAAAATATCAAATGTTTCTTTTTGGTTACTGTAGGATGTTAATAGGTAATGGGGAGGAAAGATGCACAGGAAATAAAAGCTATAAATCTTAACATGTTTCTGTGGTGAATAAGGAAAATATTTTACTCTATCCATCCACCTCCCCTTTCCCTCCCTCCTTTTCCCCCCTCATTTCTTCTCTCAGTATCAGAAGGGTTTAATGCTAATCTTAAAGAAAATCTTCTGTTGATGTGGTTTAGATATGAGCTGTGTAATGCAAATACCAATCTGTGAGCCATTCACTTCCTTTTAGAGATGCGTCCTAAAGTGCAAAAAAAATAAGAGTAAAAGGTGCAAAAGTGGGTATCCAGGTCTCCCATCTGACCAAGAGCATCTCTACAGGCATGTGCCCTCACCGCTTCTCATCTGGACCTGTGGCATTACCCTCTTGCAGATATGTGATTTCTGAGCCAAACTCTTTGAACCTCAGCTGCCCATTCAGCCCAGAGCATGAACAGAGAGAGCCTATGGTTGTCTGTGTCTGAAGAGCCTGCAGCACAGCTGGGATGGTGAAATGAAGGCTTGAGCCTTCTTGAACGAGTAGATATAGATCCCCTTGATTTGTTTGATTTGCTTGCCCAACAGCAGCTGCGCATAGTAGCTCAGTATCACCTCCAGACCTTGCTGTGCAGGAGGATCTGCAAGAGGAGCAGGTGTATGTGAAAAACATTTTTCTTGCAAAATGTCTGCCCTGGGGATGGGATTTCCACCCACAAAGAAAGACTGGAAATTTCTATGATGAGGCTTTGGTTAGAGAAAGCCAAAATACTTTGTATTACATTCTCCCGTTGCATTCCTGCAGCCGATGAGATTGCACCAGGGAATCTGCTGTGACTTTCCAGGCACGTTATACAGATGCTCTTTAAAACTACCTTAAAACTGATCCAGCACTATCCTATCTGTATACTCTGGGAGCATTCACACCTTCATACTACACAAGCAGAGCTAGAAACTTTCAGTAGTTTCACTGAAAGAAGAAACCAAAGTGAGCAGAAGCCATTAGTCATCAAGAGATGAGCAGCTGTCACCAGTACCAACTGGATGACATGGGCTCAGGTCTTACCTCTGTCACTCTAGTCAACCCCTGTGTTTGAGCATGGCTCCAAAGCCCTACCACAGTGTAAAAGAAAAGACATTTTTTTCCTTCTCCTCTAAGATAAACACAAAATTTTAAAATGTGATTTACTTGAAAGCTGCTATCTATTTTGTCTCATCTTATGCCCCAGCTTGCTTCTAGGTTGTTGCTGTGATTTTTCTTTCTTTTTATTTTAATATAACACACGGACTCCTTCAAAAACACCAAGCATTTGAGATAAAACTGCTCTCAGCCTACGGCATAAAATGTAGGGCTACATGAAAGTAAAAAAGGATGAGAGCTTTTCAATCAATTTGATGAAAAATTTAAGTTAATTAAAAGAATGCTCAATTTTTCCCTAGAAGGCGACACTGATCTTTATTATTAATGCATACCAGTGTTTCATAACTGTGCATAATAATGGCCTGTAACATCAGGCACAGCTTCATCCCCAGCTTAATTTGTTACAAAATCTTTTCTGGTAGTCTTAAAGCATGCCCTTTGCCACTGTATCCCTGATGCTCTTGGGCTAATTCCCAACTCCTAAAGGACGTCTTATTTTATGCTCATACCTGAGAATTAATTTATCAGATTGTTTTTTCAGTTGAAAGATTCTTCAAAAATAATAATAAAAAGAAAAAATGAAAAGGCACATAGAGACTTTTCACTGTTTGGTTTTCATATTACTTTAGCATTCATATTTGATTACTGAAAATAGCAGTACAGGAACAAATGGTCTTACAGGCTGGAAACATGATGTAGGAAAAAAGGAACAGAGACTCGTGTGTGCATGACCAACACTCAGTGTTTCATTTTCTTACATATATGGACTCAGGTTGGTGAGGATTTATATTTTAGAGTTGACAGTTAAGGTTCAGTTCCATGTGCTCCATTGATACCTCTGCTTACATGGAATAAGAGCCCTTCTACCTTGCTTATACTTCATCTATTTTTTCATCAAATCCTACACACTTCCCCCAAGAACCTATCTAAGGAGCCACTGGGCAGCCTAGTGATTTCCACATTAATTGAGGTAGATGGTTTTGAAGAGTGTAGTTTGAATTTTACTTCAGCTGAAGAGCCATCATATTCCCAGAGTTCAAGATGATGAAACTCCCCAGTTAGGGACTTTCTTTAATTCCCTCACAGTAGGTGGAATGAAACTATGCCAAGCTATAAATCTGGTCTGATATAGGCATGACATGCAAGTATCCTTTCATACTGGGGGAATACAGTTGAGAGGTAGATTTAGGAGGCAGGTAGAAGTGGATCCACAGTCTATAGATGTTACTGGACATTCAGCTCATCAAATAACAGAGAAGAACTGGCACCACCTGGAAAGCCTGCAGTTATCATTGCTGCATCTCTCTCCACAGATGTGCAGGGTTATTTTGGCCTGGAAAGCCACTGTCTTGTCCTGATTCCTGCACCATGTTTCCACATACTGGCTTTAGGCACAGACAAGAGATAATGGCCAGGTAAATGATCTGTGTTGACTTGTGAACCTCTGTCTAATTTGTCTGTCTATATCTCTTAGAAGAGCAAACATAATCTCTGCAATTAATAGCTGGGTTGAAATCTTAGCAAGTTGATGTTATGTTGTCTTGCTTCTCCACTCCCCTTGCCTTCCTTTCTTCCAAATGCTTTTACACACTTTTACTGCAACCTGGTAGAAATTATACTGTAAGTTCTAGAAACAGGCATTGTCCTGTAATTTTAGGTTTGATCATAGTGTAATGAGGGCTCTGTTCCAGCTAGAGGTTTTGGGAACTATCGACACATCCAATCTCTCTTCTTCTCCAGTTCTGCAGAAGCACTTAAAGGTCCCTGGGACTCCTGCTTCCCATGATGTCCCACAAGTATGTGAAGAGGATGGCTCGATCCCCAACTTGAGCAGTTTACAGGTTAAGAAAGATATGAGGAATAAATGGCTGCCATCACTGCTAAACAGGGGTACAAAAAGAAATTCTCTGGCTGAAAAAAGGAGGAACCAGACTGAAGGCTGTTTTCTTTCTTTTTCCTGTATATTCCTTTTCCTTCTAACATATAAACTGTAATAAATATAGAGGAGGGTAAACAGAGTATTTCTTTTCCTCTTTAATAAATACAAAACAGATGTGCAGGCCCTTGATGAGGAAGAGAACCAAAGGAAGGAGAATGCGAATAAGTAAAATCTAGATTACATGACGTTTATCAAGCCAAACTGGGAGTTGAAAGCAAGAAATGGTGATAAAAAAGTTCATAGCAGGTGAATTTTATGGTAAGTCTTGCAATCAAGGGTCCCTTGGCCAACTGTCTGGTTGTTACTGGCTGCACATCAATACAGCCAGGGCCCTGCCCCAACCCTTGTGTGATCTCTAAGCAGAACTCAGGAGCTCTGGTGAAGCCACAGCAGAATGGAGAGGAATTTTCATGCTTTGCCAGCTGCATCCATAGTGTGGGTTGTCTCAAGCTTCTCCCTGAAGAGCACAATGGCACCCTGCAGCAGGGATGGGCGAGACAGGCTTACATACAGAGCTGGCTGGAATGACCATTCGCTTCAACCAAAGCTTGTGTTGGATGGTTGCCACTTTACCAAAAAAAAAAAAAAAAAAAGAGCTCTCAGTTCCAGAGGAGACTTTTTGGTTCATCCAGAGGCTCAAGTTTAACAGTCTTCTTATCCCTAATGACTGTTCTGCCCCCAAATGGGTAGTTATGCTGGGGTAGGCTTCCTCAATCTGTTCTCTTGGAGCTCTCTATTTTGCATAAATAATTGAGCATTCATTAGAGCAGGGTTTTGAGCCTGGGTTTCCCACAGCTGAGGTGAGTGCCCTGACCACCACATTATTGATTTTCCTATCCCAGCTGATCAATATTTCATTGATCTCTTTGGTGCTAATTGGCACAGGGGTGCCCATGAGCTGCCCAGTGGGAACAAGAGCAGTATGTAAGCCCTAGCAAAGTAGCACCATGTATTATCCAAGGGCAATAGCTAACACTGCTCTGGCAAGACAGTGTCTGGCATAACCTCAGGTATCTAATCTTGTATATGGTCAAACCATCTCCCTCTAACTGTTCCAGTGGAAATGGCATTGCCATTTGAGAAGATAAGCAGTAATTGTATATCTGCAGTAAAGACAACATTTCTGCCTAATCATGAAAGGAACAGTTGATCTACAGTCTGAACTGATTCAATTTGTGTAACAGGATTCTGCTGTGTTTACCCAAATTGGCATAGTTCCTCTCCAAGGGACTGAAAAATGACGGTGAATCCAGCATGAAGCCTGTTGTTCCAGGAAGTGTAAGGAGTAGCACAAGTTTATTCTCAGCCTTCAAGTGTGCCTTTAGGTGGTCACCACATCCTGAGATGCTGCTGATAGAACTAGATGACATATTTCTGAAGGCCTGCCAAAAGATTCAAACAGACAATACTGAAGGCTTACTCTGCTTTTTCTTAGCAGTTTACTATTTCTCTTCAGAAAGAATATGCAATTATGTTGCTGCAAAGAAACCCACAGTGTAATGAGGGACACTGAAAGAGATCAGCCAAGGCAGATAATGTCTTGTAAAGACTATCTCTTTGGCACCTTTGATACCAATTATACCATGACATCCCAAAAGGAAGTCACCTGTCTTAGCTGAGGCAAGTTATCAAAAAAAAAATCTAATAAGTATTTTTTTGTTGTTTTGTTCATTGTAAAATGAAGAAATGCAATGATATAATAGTAATTTCCCTGGTATAGGAGGAAAAAATTAAGTAAAATTAGCTTCTCAACATGAAACCATTATGACCTGTAATTTATTTGAGAAAGTGGGAAGTGTAGAGAGAAAAGGAAAAAAAAAAAACAACCTTTGCTGATAATTTGTTATGTTCTGGACCCAGTAAATGACCTTATACATATGGACTTAAGTATACTCAGCGGGTACAATATATCTAAAATGACACAGAGGATTGAGCCTAATTGATATCATTAGAGCCCTGGTCCTTTTACACTTGGCCTTTGAGATGTTGGTGTTACCAAGAAAGCTGCTTTTGATTTATTTTGCTTTTCTTCTTCATCCGTTTGCTCTCTCATTTCCCCCTCTTCTTTTCTCAAGTTCTGCTCAAAGGCCAGACCTGTGGAGGTTAGGAACTCATGATCCTATCTAAGGGCTGCAGTGCTACAGATTGCAAATTCGTTTCTGAAGTGGTAACTTCTAACAAGAGGCACTTGGAATGTTTGACCAGTGTGCTCCTTAGTTAAAAAAAAAGGGGGAGAGGGGGATTGTAGGAAAAAAGAGTGCAATTGTATGGATAAAACAGCAGCAACAGTAATTCTGGGTGACTCTTTCAGAGACATAGCCTGTTCTTTGTTTTTAAAGGGAATTTTCTTCTCCAACCTGTAACAAAAACCTTAGAATTCCCAGATGAAGTTATAAAGCAGCCCATGCATCAGGTTTCAGACAAAATATTCTCTCCTGCTTTAATGAATCTCCGTATAATTCTCCCTTGTAAATAACATGAACTAGGAAGTTCAAGAATGAAGGCAGACTCAAAAATCTTTGATAGCAAGTTCTCTCTTATCCCTAGATGGAAAAGTCTAGTTTAAAATGGACTTTGTTAATTTGCTTGGTGTTGATTTAAAAATTTCCCATCTGCCATTAGAAGCCCAAAGCTCAGGAATCCAGGACAACCCCCACAGTGCCTAAAGGAGTAAAGTGTACTTAGCATAGTATAGATGAGTGTGGCTTACCATTTTTTCAACTGTCTTCACATTTAACCAGTGATTTATGTTTAAAACAAGGTCATACAGACTTCCTTTAAAAATTCTACAGTAAATATGACCCAACTCATTCAATCTTTCAGTAATGTTTTCCTCTCTTTCTTACCCTGAAAGTTTTCACTGATTGGTACATCTTCTTTATATACATATATAGACTATGTCTATTCATCTCATTTTTCAGGAATAATTATGTACAATAAATAATAACATAGTACAAGTGAGAAGAGTGAAATATGGTCTAGTAACTAGAAAGCTAGGAGGTCTGAGAACTTTGAAAATTGGAAGATATTCTTCATTAATTGGCTCTTGCAAATCTCTGAGGAGACGAATGGTAGTTTGGCCCTAAAATACATTGAAGGCAACAGCTGTGCATTTAACAGTGGGCTAAAAATTGTATTAGCAAATATATAATGGAATGGCTCTTTGCAAAGAGAATAACTGTTTCAATATCCGTCTACTCCATTTGATCATTTACAGAGAATCTGTGCTTCTGTATGGTCCTGGCAAAATTGTCTCTATAGCTGTAGCATATTTGAGTTTTTCCTATACTGATGAAAGGCAGCTTCGACTCAGTTAAAATACATTATCAGCTATACATTGAAAAAGAATGAGATTTAACCATTTGATTGAATCTTTAGTAAACAAAAGAAAACACACATTGGAACTGGTAAAAATAAACCTGTCTACTTCTAAACCACTCTTACCTGTATTTTAACTAAGTTATCCTGGGTCAGATCCAGTGGTCTCTTAAGACAGTGGAACCTGAGTTAGAGCCTTACTTCAAGTCAAAAGAGAGACAGAAGTTCCAGACTACTCAAGGACAGGAGTTTCCTTTCTTTGCTGATTGGGCTGGAAATCACAATCAAAGAAAGCTTGTGTATTGTGTGATCTCATTAGGGTGAGTAACTGGCTCTCCTTGAGTTGCCGCAGGGTAATGGGGATTGGTATTCAAGTGACCTTGCATCCTTGAGCCAGCATCCCTGGTTGCTGATGATAATCAGAGCCGTAGATGGTTATAATGCAATTGTTCCTCCAAGTCCAGCAGGTATTAGTGCAAACGCTGGTGCTGGAAGGACTGTATAATGGTCTGAACATGGGTTCAGTAGAGGGGAGACTTATTAGAAAGGAGGGCATAGGGAGAGAGAAGGAAAACACTGTAATTGAAAACATGCAATAAAAAATAAAACCCTGCCCTACATCCTTTATTCATCTGCTAATTGAAAATGGGAGACTTGTGAACCCAAAGTGCTTAGAATCACATCCCTTGCCTGCTCACTGCTGAGGACAGGCAGAATGTTATGGCACACACTGTGAACAGAGAGCAAAAGGGCAGAACAATTAAAAGGAAAAATGCAAAGTACAGTTCTTGAAACGTCATGCATGTTAGCAGCACAAAATGCCACTTGGGCTCCTCATCATATTTCCTGCATCTTTCTTTTCCTTTCCTCTGTATTTTATGTTTTTGTCTTTTCTTAATTTTTCTGTCTGTGGAAGTAGGGCACACGCACAGCTGTGAGCACCACTTCACCACCTCCATTCTTTTGTTGCATTTACCCCACTGTCATCTCACTTCCCAAATGTCTGTCCCCCTGCCCCCAGCACTGTGACCCTCCCAGTGTCTAACTCAGTAAAATCACCCTGCACCATTAACAGCCATTACCAGCCAGCACGTTTTTATGGTCAGGGAGCATTCTTGCTTAGGCCTCCCTCTGGGCTCAGATCACATAACTATAAATTTGCCCTCCAGCCACTCATTCTTTACTGGTTTGCTACATCCTCAGGCCTTCCTTTCTCCTGCATTTTCTCTCTGTGGTCTCTTGTTGGCATATGCACCTTGACCCAAACAACCTTGCGCATATGCAAGATACAAAAAGTTCACCAGCTGTGATCAACAGTAAATAAATCTTGATGCCAGTATTAAGTTACAGCAATTTTATCCTCTCTCTTCTCTTCCCCACCCCTTCATCGATAGGAAAAGAATATGAACTTGACATTTGCTCACAGAAAGCAGATGGATGAGGTAGGTCAGCATTAGGTGTAACCCCAGCACTGTTTCTTTGGGTTTCCTGAAGGCTGGAGCTAAAAGAATTCTCCTGATGGGTCAAAGGCCACATTAGTCATTTGCTTAAAGAAGAACTGTGCAGAATTAATCAAAATGAAACATAGGTTTTTCATGTCTCTCTCTTATTCAGGATCTCTCGGTCCTTTTTTCCATTCCTCTTAGAGGAAGCAATATATTTTATCCTTTTACACCTTGTCCTGCAGAGGTTTTGTTCGGAGTGGTGTCACAGGCCTTCCCCTTCTGTGTAGAAAACCATTTTAATCAGGATAAAGCCTCCATGTGATACTTGTAAAGGTCATCTGAAGATGGTGTGTTAGTACCAGTGCAACCATGAAAAAAAAGACTCAACCCTTCATGAAGAAGTTTTGAGTTGAAAAGAATGATTCTATTCACTGCATTTTTCCAACTTAAAAGGAAAGTTAAAAGAGCAGCTCTAACACTCAGAAGCAAAAAACTTTACATATTTTGTTTCACTATAACCTGAGGAGAGCAAACTATTCAGGGAGAAAGTCTTTCATTCTCGTTTCAAGAACTATGCCCTGAAACTGATTAAGAGCCTGACCTTACCATAAAGCAGGTCACAGTAATATTTTTAGGGGTTTCTTTTTTTTTTTTTTTAAGGTTGTTATCTTGGTCAGGGAGGTACCAGGGTATTTATGGTTTACAGTTTAAATCATTTCACAAAGGAAAAAGTTTCTTTGGACTGAAAGCTTTTGGCAGCAAACTTTCACCTGCTATGTGAACTGTTCCTACTATTTGACACAGCTTGCCTATAAAAGCTTAAAATAGTATATCAGGATTTTGGTTCCCCTTGATATTTTTTCCCCTCTTCTTTTCTTCTCCTGTTTTTCAAGTGCTGGACTTCCCATTCGTGATTCCTGAAATCACATTAATAATTTAGTTGGGATTTGTGAGATTGCCATACAGAAAAGGACAAAACGTCATTAGTTTTCAACAGCTACTTTCGTTGTTTCCCGGCCATGCCAGGCAGTCTGAAATACATTTCTTTACCCAGCACTGCAGCAAAAGCCATCCCAGGCATTCTGGAAACTGGCTTCTCCTTGTTTACTCACCTGTAACCCGGCAGAATTCCCACTGTCCTGCAAAAATAATCCAGTTTATTCAATGCATTTATAAAGCAAACAGCAAAACCACCCAGTGTCAGTTGCTCACACATTGGCATATGCACGCACAGACACCTTCAGCAGCCCATACAGCACTGACAGTATGCACAGCTGTTAGATTTTACGCTACTTGATGCTCAATAATTAGCGCCTGTTAAAGAAAAAAGAGAGATGCCACACTACCTTGCAACAAATAGCAGGAATCAGTATGTCCAATTTATCAAGACCTACTGCTGAAAGGAAGATTCCTGTTATAATTTCACATGATGTTGCTGTCACTATTACACTTGTCAGCACTATGATATCAACAAAAGGCTTTTAGTACATCTAATGGGGAGTGACTCTTCTCCAGATTCGCTGAAGGGAGACAAGAAAACCACACAGATGCTTGGTATTGTCTTAATTTGAGGCTTTTTTGCTGTTGTTTGCATTTTTGTTGTTTTTTGGTAAGAGAAGTAGATTGGGGATTGAACTCTCCAACCACTTTCTGACCTGTGAAAATACTGTGAAAAGAAAGTCATTTAAAATTCAGGACCACAATGAATTCAGTCATGTCCTTAGTGGCATCCAAGGAGCAACCAGCCTGGCTGCAAACTGGTTGTGCAGGTGATGTAAACCGACTTGTAACTCTCTTGTAATTAAGAGATTTCCATCAGCAAAGGCAAGGGTGTTGCATAGACACCATGTGTGTTAACCTCCTGCCTGGATTTAAGATAACCCAACAGTATCTGTCAGAGGAATCTTCAATATTTTCTAACATGTTTTAATTGCCTGCAGCTCTCTGGGAAGTGCATGGGTGGCAAAGCATGAAAGACGGTAACCATGACTATTAGGGGTCCTCAGCCAAGTTGTAAACACAAAGAGACCTTAGGATGTCCCTGCCACCAGCTGTGGTGGCAGCTCAGCCTCAAAGATACCTCAATGAGGCAAGGTAAACTACATGTAAGGCAGCTGTTCACCAACAAACCCTTATGCAGCTTCTAGAACAGAGGAAAGGATCCAAAGACCAATAAATAAATACTAACACACTGAATTATGAAGCCCAGAAACGAGATCCTGACTCCATGTCATAAGAACGTAATCTACAGACAGGCTACATTTTGTGTGTGTGCATCCCCTGCAGACAAATGAGACTCTTGTATGTGTGAATTCTGCTGGGTGTTTGATGGAAAAGAGATGAATTTTAATTTACATGCACTATCTGCATTTGAGCCCCATGGACTCGGTATTGACTAGATGTGTTTAAGTCTCTCTAGCAGCAAAATCTTTCTGATTGCCTACAGTACTTTCTTCCTGGACTTCTCTTGTCACTTTATCATTTTGTTTCTAATCCTAACTTGTGGTACTGTACTTGTATGCGCAGAGATGCTACAGGTTACCATAGCAGAAACATTTTTCAGTGGTAATCTAAAGGTTTACTGCTTTAGTTCTGCAGCTTTTACTTTCATTGGAGCATTACTGTTCAGCTTGATATCTGTGAATACTTCAAGTCTCATTGCTAATTGTCAGCTTTCAAAAATGATGAGATAGGCTTAGAAATTGTGAGTCTTTTTTCCTTTTTTTTTCTTTAAAGCAATCAATTTCGTAAGTTCTGGCACAACAGAAACAATTAGTTCCTTATGATTTGTTTTTCATATTTTACTGCCAGTTTCGACAGATTTTCCTGTAGTGATTTCTTTGGTGGATGCTCTTGTGCCTAATACTGTGTGTCCCAACACTTGTGCTTTTCCCTTAGGCCACTAGTTGAAAGAACACAGCCACTTCTACACATCCACTTGTTTTCACAGGGCTTGTTTGAGCATCATTATTTTTGTCAAGTGTGTTCTCCTCTTTCCCCAGTATAAACACTTTCTGATCACAGGAAGTTTCTCTTCAGAAAGTAGACTATAAAAATTAACTGATCTCATAGTCTTCTTCCCCCCCCCCCCCCCCCCCAATCCCCGTGGATTCTCAATCTTACAATGGAAATTTGATTGTGGTTTCGAGATCTGAAGTTTTGTAGACTATAAAAATTAACTGATCTCATAGTCTTCTTCCCCCCCCCCCCCCCAATCCCATGGATTCTCAATCTTACAATGTAAATTTGATTGTGGTTTCGAGATCTGAAGTTTTGTAGACTATAAAAATTAACTGATCTCATAGTCTTCTTCCCCCCCCCCCCCCCCCCCCACAATCCCCGTGGATTCTCAATCTTACAATGTAAATTTGATTGTGGTTTCGAGATCTGAAGTTTTTGGTTACCTGTGTAGCTGTGAGGACTGAAAAACTAGGCTTTGGTCTTTCAAAATCAGCCTGAAAATCCTATGGCTCTCCGACTTGGGGATGTGAAGAAGACTTCAGTACTTTCAAGAGAATCACTCATAGAATGCTAATATTTGTAAGCCTGCAATTCTGAGCTCCATGTAGACATGTGATTAACCATCTGAAATGGATGTGATTCCCTGGTACTGCCAGTTAAAGCAATGATGCTTTGTTGTCAGGAGGCAGCCCACTCTTTCTATGTATATCTCTCTCAATACGGTAATTTTATCCTCATGCTTAGAAGGCAGAGCAGGACACTGGTCACTGCTTGGATTCCTGAACTGCCTTTTTAGCAGGTTGCCAATGTCTAGTGGCTAACTGAGTGTTTCCATTTGTGGGCTAAGTTTCGTGTACATTTTGTGGTGGCAGCAGCTAGAGCTTTCCTCAAGCAAATGTTACAGATGGCACTTTTTATGCTTGGAGTGGAGTAAGAGATGTAGTCACCCCCTTGGCTAGCACACAATGTTCCCTTGAAGCTGTGGAGCACAAGGCAGCATGAATGGAGAGACACATATTCCTCTTGTTATTTCGCTCCTGAAGGAGGCTTCCTCTAGTTGTGCACTGCATAGGTCATGGTTTGGTGAGCTAGGGGAGGAGTTTGCCTCCGCCACTTGAAACATAGTCTTCATTTCATAGTTAACATGTGAATATCATACCTAGATTGAGCCTGGATACTTTCATCACTGAATCAGTAATTTTGTTAGTTATTCTGGCAAACCTTGCATCTAGCTTTCCTAGGCACCTTTCTATCCTGGGACATGGACTCACTTTTCCACTCCTGACATACTACAACGTTAAAGACACTCCAATACTTTTAAACTCCATTGTGTTTCCTACCTGCTCAGAGATTTTATGTTCACAGAATATTCCTGAATGTCTTGTTCACATGACTTGAAATCTCTCTCCAAATTCCTGCAGCAGAGCAGGTACAACCCTTGTTTTCCTTTCAGGATGAAATTTGGCCTTGAACCTGTTAAATGTGCTAACACTTAGGTAGTCTGTAAATCCTCTCACCCAAAGGAAACAAAAAGCCCTGGGGTTTCCATTAAGTTCTCCTTCCACTCACCTCAAAAAACAGCCTGCCCACTAAATTAAGGATCAGGTCATTCTGTCTCAATTCATCATACATGTTTTTCCATCTCCACATCACAACTGAAGATATATACATGCAGAGTAACAAACTGAGTCTGATAATTATAATTGAGTCAGAAGATGTTAGCAGTCAATGGTTAAGAATTATGCATCTAAGCAACCATCCATCACTCCAATGATTTCAGCATTTTAAAAAAATAATCAATGAATTCTAAACATCTAAGTACTGTTTCTGAGCACATGACTGTGCAATGGCCTGCTTGCAAAGCCACATTAAGAGAAATATATGAGCAGTGCACTCCTTAGGGAATGGCAATACAATAAAACGTGGGTATTTGTATAAAAGCTAATCCTCCCATAGAGTTATGTCAATTAAGTACAGTTCAGGGTAATAAAGAAAATATAGTGTTATCAGGGCCACATATTACTGTCCCCTGATTAAAAAAAAATTGCAGTGAGACTGGTATTTTTAGTACTTGTTACTTATAGCTAAAGTGCTTCCTGAGTTTTGTTGTCTGTGCCTATGTATGTGTGTCTCTTTTTCAGTGGCCTGTAGTGGCCTTGGAATGAAAAAAAAAAAGGCATTAAAAAGAATCAATGATGCCACTTCTTTAAATACCAAAGTTACCAAAGTGAATTTAGTGTGTGTGATAGTGCCAGACTGACAGCCTAGAGAGCTGAAGGCGGGCTGTTACCCATCATGCACAGCCAAGAGTTGTGTGAGCCTCTTCTAGATTGCTTTGCTGTGTTACCACAGCTTTGACCAAGCTGGGGACAGTCTTCCCTCCTTGTAACTGAACCTTCTGCATTTTTTTTCTGAGGATACCAGCAAATTAGTTCCAGGTGCAGTGGCAGTGTTTTACTGGGAAGGAGAGGCATGTTTTGGTTGTTATTTTAAGGCAGATGATTTCCAATAGGAAATGGATATTTTAATTTGCTTCTCTATGTTGTATTAATGAGTTGCTTAATTTTAATAGCATAGAATTAAAAAAACTCTGCACAAATAAACAGGACTTGTTTCTCATGATTCACACATCCCTTTTCAGGGAGTAAGCAAAGGCTGAATATGTTTCTTATTGCATAGATTATGAACTGTCCTCTGATGAATGACTACACTTATTAGTGCCAGCTTAAGTTTAATTTTCTCTTTTCATGGGAGAGACCTCTGAAGACAAAGCTGCAGATAAAAGTAAATCCTACACTACACTGTCATTTAACACAGCAGTTCTTTATATTTTGCTCTACAGACCCAAGGTCTTCCTCAGACTGCCAAGGAGGTCTTCTTGAACACCAAGTTGATCAGATACTGCTGTCTGAGAGGTGACAACAGACACAAGTACTTTATTTAGGATGGATTTTGCAATGGAATTGAGATGGTCAGACTTTGTACAAAGGCTTTCCGTTCTAAACATCTGGAAGTCTGTAAACACCAACCAGACCCTAACAATAACCTCAAAATCTTGGCCCTGTCCATGTTCACGCCTATCTCCTTACCTCTAGTGTTATGTATTGAGTAGTACCTGGAACATGGGAAGACCTGGCTTTTGGACCTGGTTATGCTGATACAATAGATATTGTACCTACATAGAGCTCCATGTCAGAAAAAGCATAGAAGTTAATTCTCAGCACATACTTAAAACCTATTGAAGTCAAACAGATATTTAAATACAGATATTGGAAATATGTTTATGAGTGTTATTGAATAAGGGCCTTAAAAGCATTAACAGTTTGCCACTTGATGGTGCTAGACAATAATATGTTGCACTTTGGCTCTGTTAAAAATAACAATAAAATAATTGTGCTGTGTTCTTTCTGCCATAACTGAATGACAGTCTATTGTGATTCTGCCTAACTCGCAAGCCAGGTAACACCACATATATCTTGGAAACCTCCCACTGGTGCACTTAAATCAGTGGGTCTAAGAGCAGTTAGCATGAAAAAGGGAAAACATTAGAATTTGTGAGAGATGGTAAATTTGAAAAAGAATGGGTTTTGGAAGTACATCTAGATTGAGGAAACGAACTGTTTTTTAGAGATTGTCTATAGAAAGGTAAATGCAGGAAAAAGTTTTGAAAGAACTAGGATGGCTTTAAAAATCTGAAACTAATCACGAGAATCTACTGTTTGGAACTGATGATTCAGGGATGGATCCCAAGGTCTCTACTTCCTGCAAGTCCAATGGTCTTGAATGATGAGCCTAGATGAGCCTTGGCATCTGGAGAAATGGTTCATGTATCTGTATTACTGCAAGAAAGAGAAAAAAAAAATCATGTGGGAGTAAAAACAAGCTAAGACCCTAACCCTAACCTAAGAGAAAGAAAATTAAAACTCTGTGGCTACTCATCTCAATAGTTCCTTGCCCGTTCTGACCTTCTGGATCATATTTCTGTCATGTGAAGATCACTTCGTCTTCACAAGGAGATTTAGCTGTCCTACCCTTCTCCTTGGTGTTGATGCCTTTCAGCACAGGTGGCTGAATGAGAAGTGGTTTTGGTGCTTGGTGTTGAAATTCAGCACTAAAGTTCAGTCCAAGTGCAGTGACAGAGAAATGGCTCAAATGTAGGTACTCATTCAGAGACCTGCTCTGGGAACAATATCTTGAGGGAGTTTCATTAGGACAACATAGTGTGTAATGGTTTGAAACTGTCTTTTTAATTTTTCCTTGCAAAGAGAGAAAGTGAAAGAATGTAAATAAGTCACTATTGGGTGTAAGAAAGCAAAATAACGATTGTTCTAAACACTTCCATTGGATAGATAGAAATGTTTAAGAACTATTACCCAAAACAAAGTAGGCACTCTGCACATTCTGCGTTCGGCAGTGGGGGCAGTTGCTGTGCTGTCTGGCTGCTGTTTCTTCTTCTCTTCTGGCTGAAGATAACACGTACTGACCATGGCAGCTAAGTTAACAACTTTCTGCTTAACTAACTCTGCTTCTCTGTCCAGGGGGGGTCTGGGGGGGAAGCTCCTGGGAGAGAGAGGCCCCTTTGGGAGGGTCTCCTTGGGGGGAAGCAAAGGGAGATCAGTTGTGCTTTTCTGTTGATTGTATATATTTGTGAATGTTGTGAATTTTGTATATTTGTACATATTCATTGCATTTCATTGTAGATTTTAGACTCTGCTTGTAAATACAGCTTTTCATTTGCTTCCAGACTGAGCTAGCCTGGTTATTGTTGGTGGGGGGGGGAATTTCAGCTCACACCGACACACTTTTTATTTTTGGTGCTCCAACTCGGGGCTCGATTGCTTGTTTGATTTATTTCTGCTCAGATTAGGAAGCAAAATGAAGCTGTTTTGGATTTTGAGTAATTTTATTTCATCTATTATCGGTGCAATTGTCTACAGATGGGCTGTTACCTGCATGATAGACAAGATTGTGAGATATGTGGCATATAAGTCGTTTCTTTGGGTTAAGAATAAGTTACTGAATGTTGGTGAATTCTGTTGTGGTCTTATTGGGCTAAGAAGCTATGGTAACTCAACTATGGATGTGCTAGCAGACACATATGAGTTTGTTACTCCTCTTACAACTACAGAGGGTCCTCGGAACCAGTGGTACCCTAGATATCTTGTGCTTGCCTTAATTTTGTTGCTTCTTGGAATAATCATATGGCTACTGATAGCACTGTGTCAAGAAAGACATAAGGCTACTTGCTCTTCCAACTCTGCTGTGAATGTGAAAACCAAGCCAGTAAATTTGGTGGCCACTGTAAGCAGAAAGCGTGAAGGAGCTGCAGGAGGAGATGCAGATGCTGCAGGAGATGGTGCAGATGGAGATGAGGGTCCTTCTACTCAGGATCCCTCTGTTAAGAAAGATCCTTCTGATGAGGAAGAGAGGGTTAGCCTTAAAACTCTGGTAGACCTCTTGAGACCCCACATGGATGATGGAGATGTAGGTCAGGATGTAGACCCTGGTAGATTAGCAACTTCTGGCAGAGCCTCTGAACTCAAGGAAATTCAACGGAGGATTAAAACAGGATTATGGGGACAGCGACCTCAGGATGATGATGATGATGATGATGATGATGACATACAGTCAGCTAATGCACCCAGACAGGAAATTAGACATGTGAGGAAGGATTACATCAGAGGAGATAATGAGCCAGTCCTGTCTTGGCTAGCCAGGTGTTTTGATATGGGAGCCCCAGCATTGGTGGTAGGTGACAAGTCGGCCTCTCAGTTGGGGATGCTCTCAAAGGATACAGGCATAGACAGGCACCTAGGCAAGTGCATTGGTAAAGTTTCTCTGTGGGCACGCCTCCTACTGGCAGTCTCGCTGAGGTACCCCAGCAGAGATGATTTACCATGGAACCCTAAGCCTTGGACCACAATAGCTGAGGGAATCAAGCGTCTGAGAGAGTTTGCTGTGAGAGAAGTGATGTATGGAGATCATAAGACCCTGAATCCTGATGAAATTCCTGTTGGAACAGGCCTTGCCAAAAAGCTCATTAAGCTTGCTCCTCCTAATTATGCCACTATTCTGGCAAGCAGGATTGTGGCAAGAAATTATGGTGGAGTGCCTCCCACCGTTCGCCATTTCACTGACCAAATGAGGAAGTTGGAGGATAGTCTTGCACGTACTTCTTTGGTTTCAGCCATTGAAACTCTGTCTGGAAAGATGGAGAATTGCATGAAAGAGCTGAAGGAGGAACTTAAAACCTCCATATCCAACTTGATGAAGGGGGATGATTCTAATTCCTCTTCCTCCAGATGGATACAAGTTTCAGCTGTTAGGAACAGACGTGCTCCAAGGAGGCCATTCCAAAACAGGCCAAACCAAAACAGACAGCAGTGGCAGTATCTGGATAACTCTGCGTGATCAGTTTGGTGAGAACATGAACAGATGGGATGGTCAACCAACTTCTGATCTTTTCAAGAGGTTACGGGAGCTGCAGAGGGGCAGAGCCTGAGGTAGCAATACCAGGAGGGTAGCTGTCCTTTCCTCAGTTTCCCAGAACAACTCTGATAGCTCCAACAGTGATCCTAATTCTGGTGCTGGACATTGTGCCAGCTGTACATGTGGAGGTAATCCCCACCATTAGGGGTGCCCTGCCTTCTGCCAGGGGGAGGTAAGGGATAATGGAGATAACAGAATCTATTGGGATGTGTACATCCAGTGGCCTGGCACTTCAAAATTTCAGAAGTACAGGGCCTTGGTTGACACAGGAGCTCAGTGCACCATCATACCATCAAATTATCAAGGGGGAGAATCTATAACTATTCAGGGAGTCACTGGTGGATCTCAAGAGTTGTTTAAGATAGAGGTTGATATAAGTTTAACTGGGAAGCAGTGGAAGAAACATACTATTGTAACAGGTCCTAATGCACCTTGTATTTTGGGAATTGATTTTCTGAGAGAAGGGCGTTTTAAAGACCCTAAGGGTTACAAATGGGCTTTTGGAATAGCAACTGTAGAAATTGATGGAGGGAAATTGAAGTTGTCCATTAGACCTGAGCTTTCAGATGAATCTGCAGTTGTGGGACAACATGAGATAGAGGATGTAAAGCTGCCGGTAGCTTCTCAAACTGTGCATCACAGACAATACAGAACCAACCGTGACTCTTTGGTGCCCATTCAAAACTTGATTCGTCAGTTGGAGAGTCAGAAGGTCATCAGCAAAACTCAATCACCTTTCAACAGTCCAATCTGGCCTGTGAGAAAGCAGAATGGAGAGTGGCGTCTGACAGTTGATTTCCGTGCCTTGAATGAAGTAACTCCACCCATGAGTGCAGCAGTACCAGACATGATGGAACTCCAATATGAGCTGGAATCCAAGCAGGCCAAATGGTATGCTACCATAGACATTGCTAATGCTTTCTTCTCTATTCCCATAGCAGAGGAATGCAGGCCTCAGTTTGCTTTCACCTGGAGAGGCATTCAGTACACATTCAATCGTTTGCCCCAGGGGTGGATTCACAGTTCAACCATCTGCCATGCAGTGATCCATGATGCTTTGGAGAAAGGTGGAGCTCCAGAACACATTCAGTTCATCGATGACATCATCATCTGGGGTGAGACTGCTGAAGAAGTCTTCGAGAAAGGTAATAAAATCCTTGACATTCTCTTGCAAGCTGGTTTCGCTATCAAGCGAGACAAGGTGAAAGGACCTGCCAGAGAAATCCAGTTTCTGGGAGTGCGGTGGCAAGATGGTCGCCGTCACATCCCAATGGATGTGATAAACAGAGTCTCCACCATGGCAAATCCCATCAACAAGAAAGAAACTCTGCGTTTCTTAGGCATAGTGGGATTTTGGAGACTGCACATTCCTGGATACAGTCAGATTGTGAAACCTCTCTATGATGTGACTCGAAAGAGAAACAGTTTCCAATGGGGTCCTGAGCAACAGGCAGCCTTTGACCAGATCAAGCGAGAGGTAGTCCAAGCGATGGGTCTGGGACCTGTCCGAACTGGTCCAGACATTAAGAACATTCTGTACACGGCCGCGAGTGACAATGGTCCAACCTGGTGCTTATGGCAAAGAGCTCCAGGGGAGACACGAGGACGTCCTCTTGGTTTCTGGGGTCGTGGCTACAGAGGCTCAGAGGCAAACTACACTCCAACAGAGAAAGAGATTTTAGCTGCTTATGAAGGAGTGAGTCACAACTTCTTCTAGCTCCTAGATTGCCAGTTCTGAATTGGATGTTCAAAGGCAAAGGTTCTTCACCACATCATGCAACAGATGCTACCTGGTCTAAGTGGATGGCTCTGATAACACAGCGAGCTCGAATGGGAAATCTCGAAAGGCCTGGTTTGGTGGAGGTGATCACAAACTGGCCAGAAGGCACAAGCTGTGCAAAACCTCCAGAGGAGAGAGTAACTCGTGCAGAGGAAGCTCCTCCTTACAGTGGTCTGTCTGATGATGAAAAGAGATATGCTTTGTTCACAGACGGTTCCTGTCGTCTTGTTGGGAACAAGCGGAGATGGAAATCTGCAGTGTGGAGCCCAACGCGCAGAGTTGCAGAAGCGAGAGATGGAGAAGGAGAATCCAGTCAATTTGCAGAGGTAAAAGCTGTCCAGCTAGCTCTTAACGTAGCTGAACGTGAGAGATGGCCAAAGCTTTATCTCTACACCGACTCGTGGATGGTAGCCAATGCCTTGTGGGGTTGGCTGAAAGACTGGAAGAAGAATGGCTGGCAGAGGAAAGGAAAGCCAATCTGGGCTGCAGATCTGTGGCAAGACATTGCTGCTCGCATTGAGAGAATCCCAGTGAAAGTGAGACACATCGATGCTCACATTCCTAAGAGCAAAGCTACTGACGAACAACAACACAACCATCAGGCAGATCTAGCTGCAAGAGTTTCCCAGGTGGACACAAACTCTGATCCTGATCCTGATCTTGACTGGAAACACCGAGGTGAGCTGTTCTTAGCTCAGTGGGCCCATGACTCGTCAGGACATCAAGGCAGAGATGCAACCTACCGATGGGCTCGTGACAGATCCATTGACATTTCCATGGATGCTATCACACAAGTCATCCATGACTGTGACATTTGTGCTGCTATTAAGCAGGCAAAGCGGATCAAGCCCTTGTGGTACGGTGACCGATGGTCCAAGTACAAGTATGGTGAAGCCTGGCAGATTGACTACATCACTCTACCTCGTTCTCCATCTGGTAAGCAGTATGTGCTGACTATGGTAGAGGCAAGCACTGGATGGCTGGAAACTTATCCAGTTCCTCATGCAACTGCACGTAACACCATTCTTGGTCTGGATAGACAAATCCTGTGGAGACACGGAACTCCAGAGAGGATTGAGTCAGACAAGGGAACTCATTTCAAGAACAATCTTGTAAAAAACTGGGCCAAAGAGCACGGCATCGAGTGAATATTCCACATTCCCTACTACGCCCCAGCTGCAGGGAAGATCGAACGCTACAACGGTTTGCTGAAAACCACTCTCAAAGCCATGGGGGGTGGATCTTTGAAAAACTGGGAGAAACATTTAGCACAAGCAACCTGGTTGGTGAATAGTAGAGGTTCAGTGAATCGAGCTGGACCTGCCCAATCAGATTTGTTGCGAAAGGAAGAAGGTGATAGAGTTCCTGTTATCAGAGAAAAGAATCTGCTAGGCAAAACTGTTTGGATATTTTCTCCTTCAGGAGAGGCCAAACCTGTCCGAGGGGTGGTTTCTGCTGAAGGTCCTGGTCACACCTATTGGGTGATGCAAGAAAATGGTGAAATTCAGTGTATTCCACAAAGAAATCTAACTTTGGCTGAGAGAGGTTAAATTCAGAGTGTTGCGCAGATACAGCATTGCGCCCAAGAGGAGAGTTCATGAGATCTACGGTGCACGAACCCTGAGAGCCCTGAGTCACCTGAGAGTCCCTGTTCCTTTCTTCGCTCCATCTGCGAGGAAACAAACTGTTTGCTGTTTTTCCTGTGATTTGACTCTTTTGAATCATCTACATCTGAGATAGCCGGAATGGACTATGGTCTTTATTCACCTATTGTTGTAGATATTATTTTAGATTAGATAGATGATAGTAGCAGCCAATGGAATTGTTTAGAAGGGGTGGACTGTGATGGTTTGAAACTGTCTTTTTAATTTTTCCTTGCAAAGTTCAGAACAGAGAAATTGAAAGAATGTAAATAAGTCACTATTGGGTGTAAGAAAGCAAAATAACGATTGTTCTAAACACTTCCATTGGATAGATAGAAATGTTTAAGAACTATTACCCAAAACAAAGCAGGCACTCTGCACATTCTGCGTTCGGCAGTGGGGGCAGTTGCTGGGCTGTCTGGCTGCTGTTTCTTCTTCTCTTCTGGCTGAAGATAACACGTACTGACCTTGGCAGCTAAGTTAACAACTTTCTGCTTAACTAACTCTGCTTCTCTGTCCAGGGGGGGGTCTGGGGGGGAAGCTCCTGGGAGAGAGAGGCCCCTTTGGGAGGGTCCCCTTGGGGGGAAGCAAAGGGAGATCGGTTGTGCTTTTTCTGTTGATTGTATATATTTGTGAATGTTGTGAATTTTGTATATTTGTACATATTCATTGCATTTCATTGTAGAATTTAGACTCTGCTTGTAAATACAGCTTTTCATTTGCTTCCAGACTGAGCTAGCCTGGTTATTGTTGTTGGGGGGGGAATTTCAGCTCACACCGACACATAGTGCTAAGGAATCCACTGAAGACACTAAACTCAGACTAGCAGTGGGTTCATCTGAACTACCTTGTAAGTACTGCCAGCCTTGGTGATTAGATGGAGTTTAAGCAAATTCCGTTTGTCATCAGTTTGAAAGCAGAAAATCTGACAAAATTTGTTTGAGAGTTAATACAATTGGCAAAAGCTACTGACAGTGGCACTGTACATGCCTTTGTAAAGAAGGTTGAAAAGACTGCCATTCTGATTTTACTGGCTTTTACTCCCTATTTACCCAGGAGTAGATGGCAAAATGTTTTGTGCAAAAGTAATTTGAAACCATTTGTACATGCACATACAAAAATAGTCTTAGAAAAACAGCATTAAAAAAAAATCATTTTCTGGAGAAACCGAAGGTGTGTTGTTGCACGAGCCACTCTTACAAGGTGAAGCCCATGATTTACAGCATCATCCTAGACAGGTAACAGGGCCTTCCCTTCAGTTGCTTGTGTAGGGGAAAGTTTAACCACAGCACGCAGCTGAAAGTACTTTCCTTCTTTGATAGGTAAATAGCTGGAAATAAAAAACAGAAAGGCGTTTGTCAAAATAGAGAAGTCACTATATTGACCTGCTGACATGATTGCAGAAGAGACTTCTAGGGGCCCCAAGGCTGATGTCATCAACATGTACCATGGAAGAGATAACACTGTAAGCATTTCTTTAAGAAAAACTGGTGTTCGTGATCCATGAATTCTGAACTCATGTAAGGGAATAAAACAAAACACCCCAAAAAAAGAAAAGAACAGAAAAGGAGATGGAAAATATGTAAAAAAGCATGAAGTGGTAAAGTGGTCTCTGTCTGGTTTGTCCTACAGGCAGAAGTGCAGGACAAATCAGCAAGTTTTCAAGGGAATTTTCTCGTTACATTAGATGAAGCATTTCGTAGGCCACTTTTTGACGGATTGTTAACGTTAGTTGGGCTGAGTGTGATTAATTCAGCTGCTCCATCAGTGACAGGGAGGAAAAGGTTCTGCTAAAACTGAGCAGAGGTGACTCTGCTAGAATTCATTAGCGGCAAAGAGCAAAGCGTCGGTGCGGGACTCGGAGCAGGGGAAGCATGGGGCAGAGTCATGTCAGCTTCCTAGCTGTGGTCTTCTGGATCAAAGGAAAGATGCTGTTGATTTGAAATGAAAAGTTGGGGATTTCCCTAATGTGAAGTGGCACAGGGAGTGATTGATATGGGATTGTCCTTCCTCCCCTTCAGGCAGGGATAAAAATGGATCCGGATGTGAGCAAATAGTACAAAGAGAAGGCAGAGCTGCTAAGCTGCATATTTTTGTGCAATTTTCAAATGTGTGAGCTGTCAGGTTTAAAAAATAATAATAATACTGGGTCATTCCCTGGCTTGCTAACAGATGTGCCCAGCATTCGGATCCGAGCACAAGGATTTTGCTTTAACCAAAATGAATACATCTAATACATTGACAGTAAATCTCTCAGCACCGTTAAAATATAACCCAACTAATAAATGAGAAAGAGAAGACATCTGAGAAACTGCAAGTGTCTGCTTAAAATATATAGAGTTAATATCAGCAAATGGTGAGTAAAGTCAAAGCAATCTGAACATTCCTGCTTACCATTCAGCTCTGAAGAAACTGGACCCAAAGGCAGATTTGCATCTTGTGTTACACAGTGCAGAGCAATGAAGCTCTATTGATTTCAGTCTAGTTATTACTGATTTTCAGCCATTTAAGGGAGAAAAAACAGCTTTCTGCTCAGTGTTTGTGTGCAAAGGCAGCAAAGCGTGCTCCCTGTCTCCAGTCACTGCAAGGCTAGAGACAACATAACCTATAACACTTTGCCACTGAACAGTTGCTACTAACAGCAGTGTGTAAGCTCAAAGGGAGGTCACCTAATGTTTTCAGACAGGAGCAAAGCAGGAAGATGTACAATTAGCTGTGAGGTGCTGGGAGTAGCGATGTAGAGGATAAAGCTCTAGAGTCACATTAGAAACAGTCATTATTCTAATAGTACAAAGGATGCACACCTCATAATACAGAAACCAAAATATATTCTGGACTAACAGTTTTGTGCAGAAATGCAGCTGTGGGGTTTATTTGCAATCTTTTCTGGCTTGCTGAATTGTTCGAGAACTGAAATAATTATCCTATATTATACATATATTTTATAATGAAATACATAATTTTATAATGAAATAATCTCTAACCTCCTAGAATTTTTTTGTTCTGAGGATAACAGTGGGACATAGACATGCAGAACAATAACACTGGATTTAATATTAGGAAAACAATCTTTAAGCCATGGAACTCATTTTGCCTGCTCTTCCATGAGCTTCCATTTCCTTTTGACACTGGTCAACCTCTGCTGCGTCCTTTAATAAGCATTGGACTGGGCCATGGAGCACAGGACTTTGGAAATATAGTGTTTTTGAGAACTGTAGAGGGATCCAGCATATTTACACTTTCCCATCCTAAGGAACAACCACATGTTTAATTCCCAGTCTCTCTCTGTAATCCAGAATTGCTGCTGCCTACTCACATGTGCTATAAAAACTGCAGCCTAAATAGAAGAATGGATGGACAGTAAGCTACTGATAAAATGATGGAGAGCTCCAAATTTTATGGTTTTCATTGCTGACTAAAATACTGTATGGGTTATTGAAGCAGGGAGCTTAGAAATTTACAAAACAGAATGAGATCATTACAGTTCTAATTGAGCAAAGCAAATAAAAACATGCTCAGCTGTAAGCACTTGAATAATCTCCATCCTTCTGCCCAGAACCTAAGGAAGGACATAAGACTATACTTAATATTCAACATGTGAGAAGTTGGCTTCTCGAGGTCTTGAGCATATGCTTAATATTTTTACTGAGTTAGGGCCATATGAATGAAAATGACATTTGTAGTTAGTGTCTAGGCTAAATCAAGCCACATGCCTCAGGGTACAAAATAACTATCAGATGGAGACAGTGGTACTGTGTTCTTGCTATAGAATGCTCACTGGACAATTACTTTTCCCAAGTAAGTTCATAGCAGTTAATTTGGAAATCAACCTACTTGGTTAACATATTTAAGATGACTTCTTTAATATGAGGTTTCAAAGCACCTTGCAGAGCTTTTGTGACTGAAGAATTTACCAAATAATGGGCAATAAATAATTTCTTCAATTAACTTTTTTTATTTTTACTGTTCCCAAGAAGATGACAACTTTCACCAGTCTAGTGATTACTTGAAATCACTTGTGAGTTTCTGCAGCAAGTAGTTCTTGTTGTGCATGTCTCGCAGCCAACAGCAGCAAACCTTTCACTGCTTGGGTTATGTGGGGTCACCCAGGCAGTCAGTCAGAGCAGGAGTAGCTCACTTTGCCTTTGGTCACATATGACTTAAATTCATTTTCTAATGAGCAATTTCCTGAGTTGCCCTAAATTTATAATGTGTGAAAGAAAAGGGGATTTTAATTCCTTTGATAACACTAAGAATTTGTTTTACTTAATTTGGCTCTAACTTTTATTATAGCATGTCCTAACTTTTGATAAGCACTTCTGTTGCTCCCTGTGACCTTTGGCTATGCCCTGGTAGTTCAATAGAGGCTAATTTCAGTTAAAATGAAAATAAGTATCGTCTTACTGGATATGTCTGTGTTTACCCAGCTAAGCCAATTTATTGCCATTTGCTTCGTGATCAATACCAGCTAATAAAACACCAATATCCTGTTGAGGCACTCTCAGGGAAGGCAAAAGCATCTTGGCAAGACTGACAGGACATGCTACGTCTTCTATGTTGAATTAACAGGTCAAAATGAAGCAGGATAAAATTATATAGCTCCTTCAAGAAATGATCTTGCTACTGGTCTAAATGTAGGAAATTTTCATAACTTCCAAATACCTTCAGATCTGAGGAGAATGTCAGTATGGATGGAACTGAGAGATGTAGTGGAAGCAAATTTCTCCTGGTCCCTCTCTTTGACATTTCTGTATGTGCCCGAAGGCAGGGAGATGTAGCTTGCAGTTATTTGGTCATGGTGCCAAAATTAACAATCCAGCATTTCCTCTATCACCCCTTTATTTGTTCTTCATTCCATGCATTCCCATGCTTTGAGCTAGTGTACCTGTCTGTGTAGCCATGCAGTAACCTGACTTGAGGAAGTGGCTTGCCTGGAAAAGCCATACAAGTGAAGGGCTTGGGTTTAGTTCCCCAGTCCATTCACCTTGCAGTTATACACAGCTACGGCCCAAAGAAGGGGCAGTGGTCTACGTTTGTCTAAGCTGTTACTGTGAAACCACAGCCATGGAAAAAATGTCCATAAAAAGAAAATCATTTTTTCAGCTAAGTTAAAGCAGTTTTACTTGCTAGCTCGCTAGCTCTTCAGCTGGTGTAAATTAATTCAAACCCATGACTGCTCATATATTATGCCACTGAGGTTTTGACTCAAAAACTGAGATGTGCTGTAGATCTTCCATGGTTAGATGTGAGTGCTGCCTCTAATTAAGATCATGGGAGTTTCCCTTCCTAACAGGAGAATACTTTCTATCTAGCCGTGCAGAACCATTCAAATAGTCTTGAGAGCTCCAGCATTAGCTACAGAGATTCCAAAGTTGTAGCAATAGAGTATTCTACTCCAACATTATCCCTGTGGGTATATGTTGGGGGTGAAGACTCAATTCATTAAATGGCACTGGCTTTGGAAAAGAACAGTCAATGGCCTGTTCTCTCAGTCAGGCTGCATTCCTGATGTGTTGGGGGGAAGCAAGATGGAGAGGAAAACAGGGCTAGGGACAGGATAAAAGTCCCAGTCACATTCTATTCTATTTTGCAGGTCTCTAAAACTGGACTAACCCAGTTACTATCAGTGGGATAGGTAATTCCATATTAACAGCATTGTATCTAGGAACTGAATATTGACTGTAATTCACACATGATAGCCATCTCACAAAGAGGTGTGACCAGTTCCCCAACAAGTGACATCATCTGTTGAAGCCAGTTTACAAGTTTGGGGAACTGGCACTGAGATTCTCTTGCAGAGATTTTGAAGACTTGTGGGCAGAGTTTTTGTTTACAGTTATAAAATAATACAAATATTTCTTTGACATAAACTCTGAAACATAGAAAATAAGTTACCTACAAGGCCCTTTTCTTATCTCAATACAATTGAGTTTGTACTTTATCGTGTCCATAACATAATGACCCATATTGTGTGTTGTGGTACCTAGGCAGGGTAGTGCCTTTAAATGCTCATTTTGGTTTAAAAACACAACATTTCATTAACAGATTTGGATCGAATTGTTGTCTGTGCTTGTGGCGATGTATCTGGCTCACCCCAGAGCCCACTCCCCTTTAGTCATTATAGAAAGAGACCTGCCAAGATGAGAAATTACACCAGGAGGGTTGAATATTAGGATTAATTGTCTTGAACCAGTGCAGTGGAGCAGGTAGGCAAGTCAAATCGAGGTGGGGATAATGAGGGCCAATAGGCAGCCTTTATTGTCTTCTTTCATAAAGAAGAGTATTTAAAAGAAACTATTTTCCATCTTTCAGCACAACTAAAATTGTAATTTAAAGCTTCTGCATTTTCAGCAATGGGAAAATTGCACTGTTCAATAAAGAGAGGATTTCTCTTTAAGCAGGAGAAAACCTGGTTGAACAAAGATCATCTGTGGGCCATTAGCTCTTTCTTTCTTCAATGGTAGTTTAGCACCAGCTTTTCCCTGAAGCTCATAGGATTTGTCTAACCTTTTAGACCTTGGATATTGATCTTTAGCCTTTTCAATTGGACATTTTTACTGTGCTTAAACTCTACCTCCTGGTTGCTTCAGACACTTAATTGTGCTGAAAAGTAGTAATTCATTAAAGGTAACGGTAAAGTGGGCTAAAGAGGGGAAGGTAATATAAGTGGCAACATAACAATGGCAATCAGTTAATAGAGAGAAATCCATTGGATATTCTAAAGGCTGAAGATTTTTGTTTAAAAGTGTGAATCAGGATTATCAAGGTGCAATACTCATCTACTTATCATCCTTACTGCCTTCTGTCGTTGCTAAAGACTAACCAAACCGTGCTGCAGAGTTTCAGCGTCTGAAATGGGTAAAGGTCCCAAACCTTTCCCTTTCTATAGCAGCTCCACTGTGGCCCCATTTCAAAAGATTCCCACTGCTATCTAAAACTTAGAAAGACCTTCAAACAGTCCTTTGTTTTGGCTTTAATCCTTTAACCAGCTGTTTGTTCAGTTGTCTCTCCAACACGGTTCCAGCAGACTGCTTTGTGTTTCCTTGTTGAGTTTATGTTTCATCACAGAAGTGTCACAGGGCTTTGAGAACAGAAGGCATCCATCCTTGCAAGATACTGTTTCAATGTAGTGAACAATGAGTTCAGATTAACTTTCCAGGAAATTTCCACCTTTCAGAGCCAAACTCTTGTGAGAGAAATTTCCAAGATTAGTGAAATCAAAGTATCAAAATTATAATTCTGTAGTCTTAGCACACTATTTCTTCTCTCTTGAGGAAATGAAATCTGGAAATAATAGGATTTTAGCCTAAGGAACAGCTTAGAATCCAAATTTTGCTTGTGCTCCAGATAAATATCCTTCTTCTCTACAGTCACTGATATGGATGAGGATATGCATTTTGCATGCAACATTTTAATCAGTATATTTCTAAAAAAGATATTTCATCAATGCCTTGGACAAATTCCAGGATGCCTTGGAAGGTATTTTAGTTCCAATTCTCCATGTACACACATACTTAAAAGGAAAATCTGATGAACTTTAGAAAACTTTCCATTTCCTGACCCTATCAACCAAAATACTTGGTGAATGCATTTGGCTTAGTATTACGGGTAACTTTCGTGGTCTAAATCTGCTAGCCGTGATGACAGAAAGCACTATTTTTTTTTTTAAGATTTATAGATTCTATCCACAAAGCACCTTTGTATCACTGTACTTGAATTCCACCATCCAAAATGAAATTTTTATATACCATCTATCACTGTGAGCTGAGTGCAACGAATAGAAAAGGCAGCTCTCTATCTTACCAATAATGAAAGAGTACTTCACTTCCCAGAAGAAATAAAGTGGGAGACTATATACCTATTTCTCTTGGAAACCACTCCAGGATTTCACAAAGGATATATATCAACATATTCACCTTGGATCAACCAAATACCCTTCAACTCTCTATCTGCTAATTTTCCTGATCCAGCTCCTATTAATGTACCTGCGTTTTGATGTCCCAGTTCTTATGATGTTCAGAACAGATTTGTGTACACTTGACTGAAGGAAGAGTTGAAGCCACTTTGAAATTCTGGCCTATTGTTATTTTTTTTTTTTCACATACATTTAATTTAAAGTGTTTTACTTTACAGAAAGAGTGAAGCACTGTGTTCTGAATTCAGAACTTTAGTTAGCAAGGCTTTGTAAATCTTATTTAAGTTTGGCAACACTTTAATTTCTGTCTGGTGCTCATTTAAATGTCAATACGTTTCCCAGGCTTTATATGGACCATAAAAATGTGTGCATAATGCAGTAGTTGCCTTTACAAAAAATAAATTAGAACTGACCATGATAAAAAAAAAAATCTGTAAACATGCAAGCATTCCCAGTAGCAAGCATAATTACTAGCAACTGTAGTGTAGTGTAGTGGTGTAAGTCAGAAATAATGCTACCACCATTAAATACACATATGTTAACAAGATCACAAGGAATGAAAAAACATTCACCTTTCAGACATCCATTAGTCTCTCAGCTTTGCTGTCTACAAAGGGCCTGTACTAGTGATCTTATGTTAATAGTGTGTACTGCTTGGAAAGCAATACAGGGGAATGCAAAAACAGAGCATGAATTGCTGCAAAGATGGAATTGAGGTTTTGCACTACATAAATTCACTGCAAAGATCCTCAGTGCATTAGGATATCATTTGTCTAAAGCTTCAAAACAAGTGCCTATTGCAAGTTAGGCAGATTTGCACCAGAGAAGGGGTGGCTTTGTTTTTCCAGGACTTGCTGGAGAAAAATAAAACAATGAGAGACAAGTTTGAGTATATTCTGTGGAGTACTGGATCGAGCAGGTTATCCATGCTTTCCAGGGTAGCACACACACAACTCAATGCACCAAATGAAGCTTCTTAATATCAATGGCAAAGTAGATGGTTCTTCCTTCTGGTGTGTCACAGATAAGACTATTGACTATTTCCTACCTAAGACAAGGTTCTTTATTTGATCTTGATAAGGTAGGGTTGTTTACTCCACAGAAAATCTTTCCTGCAGCTCTCCAAGGGCTTGTACTGTCTCTTCTCTGAAGGGACACTGGTGACAGTGTAATGTCACCTCTGTAGCTCAGTATCACCCCTATGATTTAGCTTTTGCTTTCCAAGATGCAAGGGTACTCAAAAGAGGTAAAAATGGAGCTTCTCAACATGACCCATTTTTGAGAAGTAGCAAGGGCAAACTTTACCAGACTAAGCTGCAGAGACTTAGAGCAGATGCTTCGAGTTCCAGGAAATATCATTCTTCTTACAAACAAACTGTATTTGTGCAAAACCTTTGGTAATTGTCTCTCCAGAGTACTTTAAACTGGGGGGAAAAAAGGTATTTCATCATAATGTAGTCTAAACCATAAAGAGTGGTGGCAACAACTTAAATTTCCTATGGTTTTGACTTACCCTATGGAGTACACCATGTTAGTAGACCATGAGTGACATTCAGTGGGGATCACTGATTGTCTGAGAGAGGTGGGCAGTTCCCCTGTGTATGATTTTGTATTTAAACATGATTTAAGAAAGTTGGATTATTTTATTTCAAGCTCACACAACTTCTTTTCTCCTTAGCATTTACATGCTGTCACAGAAACACCGCCTGCCTTTGACTGGGTATGGTCCCCTGTGGTTTATCTTTATTCAACAGTTTATACAAAGTAACTTTTTAGCTTTCGGAGACCTTCAAAGTTTCTTCTCTAGGCGTTGGGGTCTCTGAAGCATCTAAGTCTGCAAAAGGAGGTATTTCAGCCATCTAAGATATACCCTAGGTTTATGCGTAACTTAAAAAAAAAAAGGAAGAAGAAAAACTATAAAAGATTATTCATAAAAATGGTCTAATTGGCCAGAAGTCTCTCCAGTGGCATGGTGTTCTATTAACTGGAAGAGACATCACAGACAGTGTGCTGAGACAAATCTGACCTGACTTCTGCGAATGTTTTCTAAGAATGGAATAGCAGGCTCTGAGTGGATAATTTTGCTGGATTTTTCTTCACAGAGAGTGAGGGTGGATTTTTTTTTTTTTTTGCTTTCCCCTCACCTCCCTCCCTGAAATCTTTTCTGAATTAATTTTCTATTTCCTGTGATCAGGGCTTTTCTCATACCTCATTCATTCCAAACGTTGCATTGAAAAATGTCAAAGATTAGGACAAAGGACGAAAGAACTATGCACCTCCCATCTGGGCAGCATAAGTAATGACGGGGTCAAGATTGGAGTCCATGAATCCCTCCATTACCTCACTCTCCCACTTTCTATTTCATTTTTAAGGATGCCCTGAAATGTGAAGATTTCTTTTAATGCCTTATGAGAGTTACTTTGAGAAAGGTGATCAAAAGGACTCTGCTGGCTTGGGTGCCCTTTATCTCCGAGGAAGGTGATGCACAGCATCTGGAGATGATGGAACGCATGATTAACATTACCACAGAGAATGATTAATATCTTCTTAAAGCACCTACTTCCAGATTATCCATCATTTCATTAGAGTGAAAAAAAAGTTCTTTTTGAAAGGGGGCTGTGCCCCTGAACCATGAATAACTAACCCACCTCTTGACATGTTTACTAATTGAGTAGCAGAGTATGCTTAATATTATGTTGAACAAATAGTGGTGCCCCCTCTTTATGCAGAAACAAAAAGGTAGAGAAAGAATAAAGTGAATTTGAGACAGTAGTTAAATAAAGCCATTAAATAATTCTCATTTCATGGAAAGTGTCTTTAAATACATTAACTAGCTTTATTTTACCTTCTTTTCTCAAAGCACTCTGTGTATGTCAGCTAGGAGGAACCTTTTTTTTTTTTAAGGAATATTATATTTATCTGGATTTTGTGATGCTTCAGAAATCATATCTTTCTATAAATTCTCTTGGAGAGCAATGCTGATTCTGTAGTATTGGAAATGGGTCCTTCGGAGTATGAAAGCTCTTACATCAACTTTCTTCATTAGAGTCAAGGACTGGGCGTGCAGAGACAGTGAGAACAAGGCTTTGTGCCTGTGTTGGCTGATCTGGTGTGGGTCACACTGAGTTTACCAGGGATCTGTAGATGGTGATTCTTGAATCTCATTGAAGATATGATCAGGCTGCTGGTAATTTGCAGAAGGAAAACCAACTACTTTCTGTCAACCATCCTCCTTTTCACCAGCACCTGCATTCTTTTTGTTTTTATTAATGGCACTGAACAGCTCTAAAGTTCAGATCAATACAGTGCTACCTTAGTGCTTTGCTCACATATATAATATCTTCTTATATTAATCCTGTTTCCAGGGAAATGTGACAGGCAGTGGTGATGCAGAATACTAAACTGGTGATTATTAATCACTGTTGTTTAGATCAATAATCCACTGGAACTTTTCCTTTCCCCCATCGTGTTTTTTTGTCACTTTAAGTTAAGGAGAAGTATTTATGAGTATCCTGCTCTTGTTGTGTTTGTGTGTTTAATAACACGTGTGTCCTTCCCTTCAGCATCAGCCTGGGGTCTGCAGCTTTTGCATCACCTTCTTGCTGATTGGAGGCTGATTGCCCGAGGCATTCGTCCCCTCCCAAGGCTTTCAGGGGTGACCCTGAGACATTCATTGTGAATGCAAGACAGTAGATAATGTGGCATTGCTTGTAATATATTGCTTGCTTGGTTTTGTTGCCTGCAAACCAACAAAGGCAAGGATCACTGCCCTAAGAAATAAAGCCATCCGTAGCCCTCTGCCTTTGTTTGATTTCAGGAGCATTAGTTACATTATAGTGTGTTCAGATTCTAATGTTGGGAATTTGAGCTCTGGACAGTCTCCCCTGAGTGCTGTGACAACAGAAGCATGAAAGGATGTTTTCCGAGAATGTTAGAGGATTCCCTGAAAATGATGCAGTGTAAAAACCTCCACCTGACACACTCCTGACTTTTTGAGGAAATTGCAGTTGGCTGCAGGAAAACACTTTCTTATTTTTTTTTTTTTTAATATTCTTCAGTTTTCCACCTGCTTTTTGGTGATGTGATGTAAAGCCCCTACCCTAAAGGTAGGGGCAGGCTAAGAGAGAAGAACAGCTCCTTGAAAGCCACCTCTGGCATGACTGTTACAGGAAACAATGAACTTGAACATGCTTCTCTTCCTTTTTTCCCCCAAAGATCATGAACTCAAAACTCAGTTGTGCATGCATGAAAGTTCTATAAACATTGCTTAAACAGCAGCCAAAAGACCTTTGCCAGCTCTGGCCTACTTCTCCCCTTGTTGGGGCTCAGCACTCCCACTCAGTTGACTGCTTGTCCTACTCTTTGCCCTCTCTGCTCTGCTGCAATCGTCCTGGAATTTTCCTCTATGCAACTGCTGTCCAAACCAGCTGCACCCACTACATCTTCAGCAGTGGACCGAGGAGGGTATTAATCATATTTTTGAGGAGGACACTCTGCTATTTATCTCCCTGACACCTCCAGCATTTGGGAGCCCACTGCTGCACACAGCCCATTGACTAGTAATATTACACATTACCGTGCTCCATTGCCTCTCCCTGCCCTCTTCATTGAGTGGCTGTTCAACAGTGGAGTTGTGTTTGTTCAATCAGACATAATTTATACCTTTTTTGTTCCTTCTGGAGAGCTCTTGCTAATTTTAAGACTAAGCACTGTGTTTTCCATACAATTCTAGCTCAGACGGCCCTGGAACTGAAGATGGTCAAACAGATCCTATTCCAGACTCGCTCAAACCTGTTGGTTTTAAGTCACTAAATAGATGATTTAAAAACAAAGTGTCAAGGAAGATCAGCACATACCTGCTTCAAAGACCCAAGCTTTATTTCATCTCTGACAATATGTATGTCTTCTCTCTCTGAAGGGAATACCTGCAACAGCACATTGTATTGTGATCCCCTGGCTATTGTCCAACATGCGAAGTCTGCAAAGGACAAGAGATTAATAATTCAGTTAATTTATAACAAGTGGGAGTTTTGTTTTCTGGTGGATTTTTTGTTTTGCTTTGTTTTTTTAAAAAAAAGAAATTTATAGGAGTGGGTAAGAGGAAAAAACTTTTGTAAGACAAAATGACTAATCATTCATCCTGGAATTGTTACCCTTTCAGATTCAGAGAGCAGATAGCTTAAGATCAGCCTAGTTTTACACTCTTTACACAGTGTGAAGAAACAGAAAGTGTTCTGCTCTGAGATCTTTGGGGAAAACAATTTGCATATTATAGGACATGGGGGTTAGTTCACAGTAGAGGGCCTGAAATAAACTGGAAATTCTTTTCTTTGTTAAAATGAAAAAGGGAAAAAAATATTTTAAAGTTTTTCTTCTTTGGATGGAATTTCTGAGAGTTGTAAATTGATGAAATTTCTGGAGGAGTTAAGATAATTTAGCCCAGTTAAGAATTTAGCTAATCGGGTTCCAGTAAATGGCCCATGGAATATCAGATCCCTCTGGTTCCAGTCACTGTAGTGTATAATAATATTCTATATGTCATTCTAGCTTCTGTTCTCTCCACTCTGTTGGAACTGTTCTTGCCAAGGTCTCTAGTAACCTCTTCAGGGCCAAATCTCAAGGCCATTATTCCATTCATATGTTCCTTGACATTTTGGCTACATCTGACAGACCTCATTATAGTCTCTGTCTTGAAATCTTGGTTTGAGGACTCTGTCCTGGAACCTGTTCCTCCTGTTAATTTTCTGTTTGCTCCTGTGATGACCTTCTTGGGCCACTCTTTTCATTTTTTTAAACTCTTCAGGGAGCATCCTTTGAACTAATTTCCATCTGTATCCAAATAATTTGCATTGTAATAATAATTTTGGCTTTTATCACCTCCACTACTTTCCTAATGAAGATACTGCAGCACTGGCTTGCTTCAGAACAGCCAAGCCTCGACATCTGCTCATCTCTTTGACATCTCATCCCAGATGCTTTATCACCAGGCAAAATTAATGTGGGTAAAAATTTGTATTATCATCTGAATCTCATATTCAAACATGTAACATGAATACCAAGATACCTGTATCTTCCTTTCCCCTTGTGCTTTCTTGCTACATCTAGAACCTGCCTCTTCTTCTCCTATAACAACTCTCAAGTTCCAGAAATACCCACTTTTTCCCTTGTGTGTAAATCCAAGATGAGCTGAAACCCCTTCTGAGGTGCAATTTGTGGAAGAATCTAGGTCAGTGAATGAGGTGGGCATGGAGCAGGTCCATGTGGTTGGCATACAGCCCTGTGGGAGATATGGCATATATGCAATTAAGACAGAATGCTCTGGGAATTGTGCTGCTAGCCTCTAACAAACCTCTACTGAGCATATGCAGATGGTGATTTGCAGAGGATTATAATTTGGCCACGTTTTGTTGAATATTCATGAGGACGATGAACGATACCTCTCTGTCCCTGCAGTGGCCTTTACCACATTTTGAGACCGTCCCCCAGTGCACATTAGTGGAGTTCCGGTTAAAAAATTCAGAGCCTTGCAAAACAACTGGTGCGATCATTTGTTCTTCCTGAGCTTATTCTTAGGAGTGGTTGAACTGCTCTGTAGAAGCTCCTCAGTAGTTTTCAGCACGAACCAATGATAAACCAAACAGCTCAAAGAAACATGAAAAATCTGTGGCCTACTGCAAACCACTTCTCTGAGGACATGCCATCACTCTTGCCTCTCCAATACTTCTGTTCTGAATTAATCCCGAAATTCGAAAGTGAGGCAAAAGTAATGTGTACTTCCTCACATGAAATCTCATCTTTTTACAGCTCAAGTGGAAAGCTGAGCATAACTAATGAGAAAATTAAGGCTTAAGAAAATGTGTTTGTTGTAAGGAACACAAAGAAAAGCAAAGGAGCTTTGCCATGGAACTGAAGCTTTGCATTGTGTTTCCTGGTCAACTGTAGGCTTGGGGTGGAATTCCTTTTCTCCTCCCTGGAAGGTTTTCTATTAACTTTAAGGGCAGAAACCTTCATCTTTCCCCCTCTATACACTTGACGAGGTTCATACTGACTTCACAGGTCTGGTATCGGCTCTCTTGATTAGTGTTCACAAAGCCCAGAGACATGATTTCACAGGACTGCAAACATTTTTAATAACTAACTTCAAAGTTGGCCCTGCTTTGAGCCAGGGGTTGGACCAGATGACCCTCCAGCATCCCTTGCAACCTAAATTAGTCCATAGTCCTGTGATCAGTGTTCTAAGTGGAAGCAGCTCTGATGAAAACACACATGAGATCCTAAAGGTTATGAAGAGGCACAATCCTAGTCTATCACAGAGCAAAATAAAACAAGTTCATCTAAATTGTTTGGGGTCACTCAGTTGCCCTTCTCAGTGAAGGGCTGTAAGACTTTATAGCCTCAACTCAGTCATTGAGGATCCTCTGATCCTACCTCAGACCCTACTAGCAAGCCAGGCCAGATGATATATTATTATTTGGAGTATACTTACCACAATCTTCCCTAAACAAGATAATGAACAAGTTACCGTTAATCCCAGAGCTACCATGTATGAGTTCTTACTGGTTTTATATAGAAACAACTAGAAGATGGAATTATTTGTTATGTTGCAGTTCTTTTGTGATAGAAAATTTCACAACACTTGATGATATAATAGAGCATTTCCACTATACTTGACCTCTGACCTAAGGAAAAAAAAAATAAAAAAAAAAAAATCAAACCCCAGCCCAAAACTGAAAACAAACGTGAAGTCAAAGAAAGCTTTATTAGAGATAAAAATATCACAGTTGGATAACATGAAAGGTTTGCAGCTGGGCTGGGCTGGGCTTGGCTGGTTTGGCTGTGCAAGACAGGTGATCTTGTTTCAGAAGCAAAGGACAAGACAAGGAGCCTCTCTAGATTCAGATGAAGAACAAATCTCTTGACCTCTAGGCCTGTGCTAGCCTACGTGAAATTCAGATCTCAGGACTAAATAGGAGCTGATTGAGCAGAAGATGGGGCTTGTCTATTACATCCTCACTTTTTAATTAGATCTTCTAGCTGCATGTCCTTTGATCCTGAGCTGTACGTGACAATAAACATCTTGACAATGGGGATTACATTGGGAATAAGTTCAGCCTCTTCCAACAGGGTTGGGGGGGGGGGGTGGGGTGTGCTTTTTGGGGAGGTTGTGTTGTTGTTGTTCGTGTGTTTGTTTTTTTCAGTGCAAGAATGTCTCTAGGTAAAACAGTTATTCTGGCATGATCTGAAGAGGTTTTAAACAGAGATAGTTAAGCTGAATAAAAAGCTATATGGATAATTCTGCTTTGGCATAATGGCAACATACTCAAAGTTCATTAAATCCATTTCTAATTAACTTTAGCTAATTCAAATTAAGCCACTACTACACTGTAACAAACATGTCCATGTAGCTTTGTGAACCAGTCTAATTCTCACTTTAAATTCTCACCTGAAGTTATGTGGGTACAGCCTTCTATCTATCTGAAATGAGTATTAGTCTGGAGTGTGACTGATGACAGTATCCATGAACAGTATCAGTGTGCTGCCATCTTTAATTTTCACCCTTCTTTTTGTGTCTAAATAACTCAGCAACAGGAAAGCCTGTTTATATAGTTGTTTGCTGACAACATCTTTTTCTGTCAGATTCAGTGGTTTCTAGCATTCCTTACATCAACTTGCTCCTTGTGGAGCATTCTGATATATGTATCTCTCATAACTGGAAAGTGTTCACTGCCTTCCTCTGGCTACAACTGTACTGGTAAATTAAACAGCATCACCTGTCCTGCTGTGCTGTGATGGTCCTGGATGTGTTTTAGTTCATGCTGCCTGCCACCCTCCAAAACCACTCCAGGGGCAAGTAGCAGTGAGGTGATGCAAGGCCCATCCCTATTCCAGCCCTTGGTGGCCTCTGCGGAGGGTAGGTGAAAGCAGAAATTCTTTCATTGTATCATCCCCTAATTAATCTCACCAAGCAAAAGGATACCCTGATGAAACTCAGAGAGAATACAGGCTAAATCAGCTCGCAGTCAAAGGATTTATAACTGAATAACTAAGCCCAAACTAACTTCAGGGCACTTTCCTGAATGTGAACAAAAGCTTGGGGATAACACTATCAATTGAACCTACACAGCTGAAACGCTGCCAGCAGAGCTGCCAAAGCCCCTTCCTGTGGAGACAAACCTTCTCCTGCAGGTCCTGTAAATGAATTATGTGTCTGTTGAAACAGAGTAAGGGTTCATTGGTAGTGCTAATATGTGGAATAACAAAGTTGTTAAGTTTGCCCCAATTCAATGTTGCCTAGTGCTGTTGGAGCTCACAGTTGTCTCCTAATACCCTTGTTTGCAAAGTTCCACCCACAGAAGGACCCAGGTGGGGCTTTGGGATGTGGTGAGGTGGGGTTTTTAATACTTGTTATTTTAATAAACATTTGGGCTAAATGAATCCATCAGTAGTTTTTGAAAATAACAGCCTTGCTACCAGCAGGCAACCAGAAATGCAGCCATAAATGTAGAGATAAACTGGCTGGATTTTTTTTCTCCTAATAAAAAACCCAAAACCTCCCCAAGACCATTCAACAATTAGGTCTTCATTTACAAAAAACACTTAAATGTATATTGTCTGGTGAGCCATTTAGTCCTATTGTCTTCCAATGGAAGCTTATTCATATGCTTAACTCTAAACAGCAATTTAAAGTCTTCATTGACCAACCCCTGAGATACTAAGGAGACCTTTGTAAAAGTAACTGTTGATGAACACGGTTACAATTTGGAAGAAAACCAAAGAGCAACAAATCTGCCAGTGTGGATAGCAAGAAATTACTTTAAAGTCTGGGCTGTCTAGGACAACCATTAAGGTGACCACTTGGGAAGGTATCAGGATGAGAGGTTCCTTAATAGTCCTTAGGAGAGTTACAGCATGTAGGGTCTGATCCAGCAAATACTGGAATACTTCCTTTCTGAGCACTTCAGTGAGAATGATGACACAAAAAGGAGGATGATAGTTTGGAAGAGAGGAAAATAAACAGATGAGGAAGCTTAAGAGAATGACTCATAAGGAATAAACAAAACATGAACAAATGTTAACCGATGTCTACCACAGACCATGAGTACACCTTGCTGTTGCTGGAAGAGAGTAAACACTAGGTCACTATAAATGCACAGTGACATGAAAATAAAAATGTTAAAGGGAGAACTGAAGTTCAAAAGCAAGGGTAGCTGTGCTGGAAATTGCATCAAGAACAAATTGGAGAGATGGAGAGATGAAGGCTGTCTCTTCCATGCCTAATACCCTCAATACCTCTCTTTGCATTGGGACTCCAATAACCAGCATGAATCAGTAACATTTTCACCAGCTTTTTATTTTAAATATTGGTAGCACCTTTCAAGCAGTGACAAATCTGTAGGCCTACCACTCCTGTAGCTGCAGGTAATATCCTGATGTTCCCTCTGTGGTGTTGGCAAGTACCGCATAATTTAGCACATTTTGACAGGCCTCTACAGCATCTTTGAATCAATCGAATTCTGGTAAAGCTAATAAAAAATTACCATTAGCTTTTAAATAGTAAGAAAATTGTAAAATGAGAATGGTGCCAGTCCTGTTGTCTTGGGTTTAGGAAGATGCATGCTTTTCTGTCAATCTTTTCATCTTCACAGGAGCTGGTTTTCTTAGTCAGTCCTTCTGTGTCTGGGAAATATTATTATCATCCTGCAAATAAGAAATGAGTGACAGTTGGGTTATTTTTTTTTTAAGACATAAAAAGGGGATCAGATGACTCTGGGTACATGAAGCCTACCTTAAGTCAGATTTATGTAGACACCAAATGTAGTTCCTCAGCTCTCTTGTTAGTAAAGAGTAGTTCTGAGAACAGCAATATTTGAGATGGAACTCATAGGAAAATGACGTTTTCCAAATAGTGTTTAATTGTGACTTGTCCTGGATCTCTTAGGAAACCTGCAGTAGATTTGGGGATCAAACTGAGATGATAAGTACCTATCAGTCCCAGTGAAATTCAGTAACTGTCTCCCTTATAGACAGACTCAAAGTCCCTGTAGTTGCAATTTTAGTAGTAGCAGTAGTATGCAAGTTTTCAACCTGCCTTGGGCTGCTCTAACCACGTTGTAAATCTGCTTCCAGCTGTAGTGCAGGTATTCTCAATGTTTCTATCTATCAGGGATAATGAGAATTATTTAATGCCACTTTATTCTAGACTCATGGATTTAGTGGGGGAAAGATGAAGAAGCTGCTCACTCCTTTCTGCTGCTGCAGACATGGTATCAGTTGGGTGGCAGTTTATGTGAGTGGATCAACCTGCCTCTGGCCCGATTAGTCCACAGCAGGATGCCCTTTTATGCTGATGCATTTAATGTATAAATGCAGGGTCAATGTGGGCTTAAGATTTGAAATGGCCATATGCAAAAGTTGGGAGAAGGCACAATTGCAGGGTGTGATGGTAATGGAGGTATTCCTTTCATCTTAGTACCCACATAGCTCTTGCAATATCTGACAGTAGCTTAAAGAGGAGTGGATATTCTATGCTGAGGAAGGGATGCTTTTCCCAGGAATGGCTAGGCCAGATCATCTTCAAGGTCGCTTCCCATCTGGTATTCTATGATGTAGAACATTGTCAACATTGTCATTTCATAGAATCATTGATTGCATTGGGTTGGAAGTGACTTACAAACGTCATCTAGTCCTAGCCCCCCGCAGTAAGGGACATCTTCGATTTGTGCATAACAGTGACCTCAAGTTTTCTAGTTGGAGGGTACCATTTATCCCTTTTTTTTTTGCATTAGAGGCCTAACCTGGTGCCTGCTAAAAGGAAAAGAAAGACTTCCAGTGTCTTGGAGAGGTTGAATCCAGGCTGTGGTTCATAGAATCATGGAATAGAATCAGTCAGGGTTGGAAGGGACCACAAGGATCATCCAGTTCCAACCCCCCTGCCATGGGCAGGGACACCTCACACTACATCAGGCTGGCCAGAGCCTCCTCCAGCCTGGCCTTAAACACCTCCAGGGATGGGGCCTTAACCACCTCCCTGGACAACCCATTCCAGGCTCTCACCACTCTCATGGGGAAGAACTTCTTCCTCACGTCCAGCCTGAATCTCCCCACTTCCAGCTTTGTTCCATTCCCCCTAGTCCTATCACTACCTGATAGCCTAAAAAGTCCCTCCCCAGCTTTCTTGTAGGCCCCCTTCAGATACTGGAAGGCCACAATAAGGTCACCTTGGGGCTTTCTCTTCTCCAGAGTGAACAGCCCCAACTCTTTCAGTCTCTCCTCATAGGAGAGGTGCTCCAGCCCTCTGCTCATCCTGGTTCGCATATCCATCCACATGTGTAGAAGTTGCAATATGTTGTATATACACACATTATACCATCACACATATGCATTTGTATATACTGTTTACATGCATCAATGTTATGCTGTATGTGTTTTTATTATCATGGTTTGTAATCCCACCATCATTCAAAGTCTTACCAAATAGCGCTGTGGGCAGCATGCCAGCTTCTTTCACATTCCTGCTAAAGTCACTTGGAATATATCTGAACGTGGCAAAACGCATTTGCCAAGTTATGTGCATAAAAACATCCTTTGATCTTTCAGACTCATAAATATGTAATAAAGTACATTATTGCCCTACTGATCTGTCCTACATCAATCTTGTGACTCTCTTTTATTGATTCATCAAAATAAGATACGATCAAGGTACAAAAGAATTAAAGAAGCTATTTATTTTAATGTTTCCTTGGAGAGCTTGCATGTTATTTTGAGTACAAATTATATATATAATATTTCATGAATGGTGTTTGAAGCATTAAAAATCACCTCTGTACTTTAAGTTAACACAAAACTCTGGCAGTCAGCCATCTTTCATTTTTTTTTCTTTTCTTCCCCCTTTTTTGTTGTTTTTTTTTTTTTTAAGGAACATTTCAAGATGTGGTGTCATTTTTCTATGGCCATGCTTACAGTTTTTCCCCTTCTATTTTTAAATCATGTACTCATCTGGTATTGTAATCCATCTTTGAAATGTTCAGGAAATCATACTTAGTATATGGGCTCTTTGTACTGGGTAGTGAGTCTTGTCCAAACCCAGGGATTATCTTAATTTGTTTGGATTGGGTAGGAAATCCTGTCCAAAACCAGGGATTATCCCAATTTGTACTGAGGGTAAAATGAAAGCTGTGAAGGCCCTGGAGTTATTGTGGAAAAAATAACAGAGGTAAAAACTTGGCCTGAAAATATATATCATAGCACATCATACCTCTGCCTTGTGGTTTCTGAGGCATCTTTAAATGACACAGTTCAGAATTTGGCTCTATCAGGTGTAAAGCCACTGAAGCTGATCAAAGTGAAATGTATTTGGAAAGAGAGAAAATTATGCAAACCATAAGTGGAGTGAGTTACATAGTGGGTAATAAAATCTACATTTTGTTTCACAAGGGAGAAATCAGATGGAGTCCTTAAGTGTTTGAGCTGTTATTCTTGCTTGCTGAGAGAAGAATGCACTTTTCCCCATGATGCCTCATCTACTGAGTTAAAGGACCATCTGAGTTTGCTTTGACATATTTAGTGCATCCAGCAGAGGCAGGTTTATGTCAGCCAATGCATTTTTCACAACCACTTTATGGCGCTTACTCTTTGGCAGTGTGGAAACATCCAGTTCTGAAAATGTACTGATAATGAATGAAATAATTCCTGAACAAGACCTGCCAACCAGGTAGCAGGCAGTGAACTTCAACACACTTCTGTGAAGCTGTAAAATACAAGGGGGAAAAAAGTGACATGGGCGCAGAAGAGTTCACTTTGTCGGGTTCTCTTTTGGCCTGACATATGAGTTGTAGAGTCTGGGAAAATGGAATAATGTTATGCAGTTCTTGTCATGAATCCACCAGCAGTCACAGGCAGAAAAAAACACAGATTATTGTATGATTTTATGGTAATCAATATGCATAGCTGACTTGGAGACTGAGAGAGAAAAAAGAGGTGCCAAGTGCTCTGTGATGTTTGGCATCTCTCCTTTGAGGCTCATCACATATAGAAAACTAATTAAGTTTCAAGTCACCCTACAATAGAAAATGTTGTTACCTCTTTTTTTCACTAGTGAGAACTGAGTCCAAGTGATGTAATCGACAGTATGGAGTGAACCTCTGTCTGAGCTGGAAAAATTATTCATACTCCTGACTTTCACTTCTGTGGTTTAGTCACCAGAAAATATTGGCTTTTCCTCACTTCCAGTCAGCAGCGGATTATGTCTTCACATTACACTAGAAAATGCTGTCAGTGTAATAACCTTGGGAGACAGCAAGCCATATGCTGATTTCAGTTCTGTGGATCTAACAATAGTGGTAGTTTTGCACTAAGGAGGGAGAGCATGGCCTCTTCCAGCCAGTGACACACTACAAAATCCATTTGGATCCATTCTCTTGTCTCCCACCCCACTTCCCTGAAGATTGCTTGTCCTCCTTTGACCTCCTTCAGGTTCCTCAGTGGTTTACACTGAGGTCCCTACAGCTTTCCTGTAGTTCTTGCCAGCACTGGTGCTGAGTTGCCAGAGCCTCATACCTGCCCTAGCTGAGAAGCCCCTTTGCTCCTCCCCAGCCAGCCTCTGTATTTTCCTTTCAGGGACCTGCAGGTCAGTATAGGTTTGTTCATAGTTATCTAGTTCTCAAACCTCATCTCCAAAGAATATTTTGGGCCAGAACCCTTCTGTTGCCAGTAATGCAGATGTAAATCGCTGAGGCCTCTGCCTGACGTCCTTCCTCTGGGAGATGGTAGGCTTCTGGGCTTTTGTTTATTGTTCACTGGACTATTCTCAGACTGCTTATGTTATAAGAGAAAAGGGCTGGAGGATTAAAATCTATCATTACATTTTCATAATTCAATCAAGGAGGCAGGGGCCTATTAAAGAAGGGACTTCTAAAACATTTCTGGGGTCCACAATCAAAAACCCAAACCAAAGCAGCTAGACTCACACGCCTCTTAGGTAGTAGAATGCTCTCTACTCCTCATTCTTTCAGATGTTGGAAGTTCTCTTTTAATAACTGCTCTAGGGTGCTATTTATTCTTATTTATCCTATTTCTTTCACTTCTGAAAAGCACTTTTACTAAGCAGAAAACCTGACTCCTGAAACTTTCTCCACAGGTGAGACAGCAGTGACACACAAGGATCCTGGTTTAAATACCTCAGATATGAGCCTCTGATCCCAGTTTAATATCAGTCACATCTTAAAATGAAAGAGGAAATTGAAACAGGTCTTGTTTCCATAATTGTTTTTTAAAGCTAGTCTATTAAATCTTAGTGAATTATTTAGTAGGAATTATGACTCTGCACCTTTGATTTGTAGGTGAATTTTTAATTCTTAGCTGCTTTTCCATTGTAGGGTTAAATGCCAAGTTCTCAGCTCTCTATAGAATTAGTTAAGACCCTGTGATAGGTACTATAGGAAATGAAAGCACAGTTGAGAGAAGACAACTGCTGTAAAGGTTTTTTCAGAGGTTTCCTTGGTAGACTTTTCCATGATGTCTTTTTATAATTTTTGCACACATTTCCTCTTGCTTCAGTAGCCTCAGGAAAAGACTGAAACACTCAGAAGGCTTAGGCTGGTCAATGAAACCAGTCCCATTTATATCTGCTGAAATTGTGCTGCAGGATTTGTTGTCCTGTGCATGCTGCCAAGACAGGTGGCTGAGAACAGGAGAATGTCATTTTCTGGTAAAGAATTTACCACCTTGTGATTGAATAAATTCAACAGAGGAACCCAGCACAGGGTGGATGGTTGCCCAGGAAGGTGTCTCTGTTAAGTTTGGAACAGTAATTTCGATAGTTGCTTAGGACCCAAGATGATGAAGTGTATCCTCTGAAAGGTGATATATTTAGTATAGACATCAAATATAAGATGGCATGAAAAAACTGTACCTTCACTGGCTTTAGACAGAGCCTCGAAAACTAATTGAGACTTCTCGACATATAAACTTACAGAGATATCTGACACATGGGGTATGCTCTGTGTCTGTGTTTTCCTCCAGGACAACAAAATGGGTGGGGGAGACAACAGTCTTTCCCTTCCTGTATGAAGCTTTTCTTATGTATCAAAATTTCTGATGTTCACAGCATTTGTACCAGGCAGACCTGTTGCAGATGACCCCATCTTTATTCTTTAGGGTTCACTTTTTTGTTTGTGGCCTAAGAGAGAGGTTGGGGTTTTTTTGGCCAATATCTTAAAGATGGTTTGTTGTTTTTTTTTTTTTTTTTTCTGTTCTACTTCCCCTACTTTACATGTTCATCCTGAATGGGTTATCATGGGGGGTAGTGTCATTATGGAACAAGGGACTAAAAGTAGATTTGGAAAGAAAAGAAAAAAAAATATGATCAAATGAAAAGGTACAAGTATTTAGTGGAGAAAATCAGTTTGCTTATTTACCTGTAATAAATTAAAGGGAATGGGGGGAATTAGAACAAAATTAATGAATCAACCCCATTCAGTTAAGCTTGAATTCATTTGGGCACTTTCTGCTCTCACATGAAGCAAACAGGAGAGGAAATAATTATGATATTCTTAGCCATACTGTAACTGGGCATGAGTTAATGCAGGCTTCTAAGCCAGCTTACTAATAATATGCATTCCAAACGGTCTGTGCCTGTTTCCAGTTTAGAGTTGTAAACTAGATTTTATTCTCTACTTGTCATCCATAAAAGTCTTTCATAGACTACACCTGCATAAAGGTCCTTATTCACCTCTCTCATCCCTGTTTAGGGTTGCTTTTAGGCACTATAATATACTGCAGAACTGGACTTTACCTGTGAAATCCAGTGCCCTGAAGAGGAAAGAGAATAATAATATTTTTTATTTACAGGACTACCTTCCAGCTTCACAATCCTGTGCCAGTTTAACTGGAATTTGAATGTGTCATCAAGAAATGACAATGCTTTAGTTGTTCGATGTATCTGGTTGAAGTATCTTTGTTTACTCTTATTAGGCCTTGAAAAGGTACATAAGGTGGTTTTGATATAGAGGATTGAATCCATCTTTCTTGGTACATCATTTATACCCCTTTTATCAGAATGCCTCAAAACATGTGTAATTTCTCTACAGCTTCTCTGCGTGACTATTTTCTCCAAGTTGTTATGAAAATTTTTACAACCATGGCCTTTAATGAGTCTGACATCTTCTTGCTTTGGCAAAACACATATTATGGCAGTCATCAGCTTCATGGTCTGCTTTCACTGGTACTGCAGCATAGCTGTCATGCAGGCTCTGAGCAGGGAGGCCTCTGTATGGCCACAGTGATATGAATGAAATCATTCTTCAAAGCAGTTATCCCAGTCCATTGGTGGGGTTGTTATTACTTTGTGCCTGTTTCTGGTGTAGCTGTATGCTCCTGAATGCTCCTGCAATCTCTTTGTTGTTACAATGGCTGATGTCCCCATGCTCAGAGGAGCTTTAATCCCTGAGCTCAGGCAAAACTGAAAGCAAGCCTTTTTGAGCATGCCTGAATTGTCTGGGAGATCCTGTGCTCTCTGCTGGTCTGCTACATGAGCTGAGTGTCCCAACAAAAACAAGCTGCATTAGAATGCATCCCTGGGGCAGCATGGCATCATCAGCTCATTACTCTGAGCTGTGCCCATCAGATACTGTCCATCTTCAAAGAGATGGCTTTGGCTCAGGGGGTGAATTTTCTGAGATCTGTGTGTGGGTTTCAGCCACATGGCTCCTATTGACTTTAATGGGAGTCATGCTGCTGGAAGCCCACATGTTCCCCTTGAGGTTATGCTTTCCCCTGATGTGTGTGGACTGCTCCACACATTAGCTTTAAGGGGGAGAGTACACCTCTGCCCTGCCTTGTCAAGAAGAAACTGAGTCCCCTTCTCACCCTTACCGCCACCCCTTTGACCTAGTGTATCTATGGAAGAGCAACAACGGAGACTCATCTCTGTGATAAGTTAGCATGATTTATACTATAAATATTACATTACAAGGTTCAGACACGGTGCTATTTTCGAACACATCCACACTTTGCTGATCAGTGTGTCGCTGGAATATTTCCTTTGAAGAATAGGTCTTTGAAACACATCATAAGAATTCTAGCATTGAGATTTCTGCATTTGCACCATCACAGTGCATGTCAAAATGTCATTATTAAACTAAGATATTAAAAAGTTATAGGTTTGACTTTTCTTTTTTTTTGAGTGGGGAGGATTTTATAGGGTATTCAGAAAACAGGCAACATAGCTTTAATTGAAGGAGACAATGTTGTCAGTATATGTGTTCCTACAGTTGTAAAGCCCAGCAGTATAGTATTCATCAAGTCTGATTCCACCTGACACTTGACTGAAAGCATTTTGCACTAATTTGCTTTGTGCTTGTCTAGTAAATCTAAAAAGAATGAGTGAAGGGGTGATAGGTGGCCATTAAACAGAATAAACAGCCTCTGGCAAGTGAATGAGTTTTACAGACTTGTTGCTTTGGGGAGGGGGAGGGTGGAAGGGGAGAAGATTACAGGTCTTTGAATCAGCATGCGGCTGCCTCTGTCACTCTGTAATCACAACTGTTTTCTTTGGCCCAGAGACCCATCTGCACCTCTAGAGAGGCTACTATAGTGAAGAAGGAATCTCTGCCCCCGAACCTCTGCAGGAGAGCCCTCCAGACATATGATTCATATTCCAAGTGTGATAGAGGCCTAAATGGCAATTATTTTATCATATAAACACCAGTGAGATAGATTTCAGTCTGGAGCTGATTGCTTTCCTCAGATAATCCTTTTCAAATTTTCTCCTACATAAAATATAACAGCTTTAGGGTGTTTTCAGGTCCCCACTTATGGTTCAACTTATGGTAAAAACCTTGGGCTTGTTGTCATCTTTGTCTAACTTTGCTGATAGCAGGCAGGAAATAGCTGTGTAAAGGCAGGAGGGGGTAAATAGCTGACTCTGTGGTCTGTAATTGGTTCATAGTTTTGGACTGTGAAGAATAGAAAAGAAGGCAGAGGAGGGCTGGAAGACAGCCTAACAAGGAACACATGGGCATCTGAAAACTAAACACAGCTGGACCAAGAAGTCCATTTGACTGCCCGTTCCCTGCTCTCACACTTCTTTGCATTGTTGTTGTTACTGGTGAAGAATATATAGCACCGGATTTCAACGGGGTGGATGGGAACTGTGCTGCGATAAAAGGCTAAATATCTTGACTAACCAGAAAGCAAAACAAAAACTTCCTTTATCCAGGCACTTATTTATTTAGTTGCTTGATTGCTTGGGGTTCTCTTATCTTGGCAACCTCATTGCTGCAGAACACCAGGGTTTCATTCCCTGGAAAAGGACATTCAGCTTCAGGGGCCTTAGTTTTCCTTCCCTTTTTCCTTATCCTCCCTTGTTGCCTTCAAAACACAAATGTAGGTAGATACTCATGGACTGAGAGAGGACATAATGAGCCTGGAAAAGAGGATAGTATAATGAAAAACTCTCCCTATCAATGCAGTGTCAAAGAGAGTAAGTTTTAACCCTCCTGCTCCTACCTTCCCTTGGAAGGTGGGAAGAGGGGTCACACCAACCCCAGGTTGCGCACCAAAGCCAGGCAGAGGCTTTCTGTGGGATTCACAGACCACTTTTGTGTCTGGGATAAGTCAGCTTTGTTTTGGCTGCTTCTAGGACAAGGGAAAAGCTTTTCCTTTTTGATATCCCTGACTTAAGAGCTCTCATTACTTGGACCTCATTAAAATAATCTCTCATCTGTACTTGTATCTTGAGGAAATGGCTGGTTCCCTCTCCCCACCCCTGATATCTGCACAAATATATTTTTCTTTGCTACTGCTACACTTGGCTATTTACATTCTTTAAGGGAAAAAAATAAGCCCCTGACTGCAGGACTGCCATTAGTGTTGATTGTGTCCAGCAATGCACAGGCCACTTCAAGAAAGGCAACATCCTCTAGTTTTCAAGCCAAATGTTGTGCACTGCAGCAAGAACAAACAAGAGCGACTTTCATCCTTCAAACAGTGAAGCAGCTTTGCAAAGCCTGACATGAAAGGGCCTCCCTTGCTCTCTTGTCCATGTAGGCCTGGAAATGGAGCTGAAATGGCTAACAACATTGGTAATAATAGGGGCCTGCCTGGCATCAAGAGGTGAGCCGAAAGACTTCAAAAGCTGGCTTGAGCATGGCTGCAGAAGCATTTGCTCTGGGATTCAGGCTCCAACTTTTATTCTTTCCCTTTGAAGAGCTTACAATTGGGCAGAGGGTGGAAACCAAGCATTTTTGACATGAACTCTGCCATGGAAAATTATGAGAAAGACAGAGATGAAAAGGAATGTGTTCTGATTGTGCTGGGTTTTTTTTATTTTATTTTATTTTATTTTATTTTTAAAAGTCTGCAAAACAAGGGGCTAGCAGTACTATAATCATTGATCCTGAAAAGGTTCTTCAGAGATTAGTTCTATCAGTGCAATGTGAACCTCAAGGCTGAGAGGCAGAGTGGAGGAGAGAGACCCTTTTGCACTGAAATAACACAAGCTTTTAAAGCAATAGTGTACTTACTCTGTTGGGGAAAAAAAGCCCCACAAGATAAACAAGCAAAACAAAACAAACACCTAACACAATAATGAAAACAAACAAACAGCAACAAAAGAAAAACCAACCACCAAAAAAGAAACAGAAAAGAAAAACCCCACAACACCTGTGCTTGAAAACAAACTAACCAACCAAATAATAAATGGCAAGCTGGGCTTACCTCCAAATTTTGTGATGACGAAAGGGTCCCAGTTGTTTGAGTGTAGACACCCAGACTCCTATTTGCTTTGTAACCTAAGATGACACTGCAGGACTGTTGTGTTGGCTTTACTGCAATAAACAGAGTAATTTCACTGACCCTGGGGAAGCTACTGGGGATCTACCTTAGTGTGGGGAGCTGTATGGATGTCTGTGGGATTACTAAATATTTAAACAAATTAGCCTTCTTGTTTCATCCTTTTTACTTTTGTCAAAGCTTCATTAGTATCAGATACTCAACAGGCAGGTGGGCAGCATTGTGAAAGGTCACCTGTCATTTCGTATTGCAGTGCTCTTTTCTGTCGTGTCAGCTTTGCTAACCTTTAATCAGAGGGGCAGTAGATAAGGAAAGGAGGGAAACAGAAGCTGGAAGTTAATAGGAAAATGGGGGGAAAGGCTGGTTCACCTGTGTGGTAACTACTCTCAGCAGTGGACCCAGGCGATCAGACCTGGAGTGAGACTCGGAGAAGTGCAGAGTGGCAACATAAGAAATAAAAAAATAGGCAGGAATGGGAGAAGAATAGGTTGAAAGAAAGGACAGCAAATGGCCAGGAACATCCATGGCTTGTAAGATACCTTTGCCTGTGGTTTCTCCTCAGATCCTGGAGTGGGAGCAGAAATTTGTGCCTGCCATCACTGAGAGAACTGTCAATAGAGATCTGCTCACAAACTGTCATATTTGTTCAGGCTGCTGCCCTACAGAGAGGACACAGTTTCCTTCTGCCAACCCTTACTTCCAAACCCAGGTGGTAATACATCTGCAGGAATGGTGGGCAGTGGGGAAGCTCTTCTGCACTGCTATATAGACAGAGTATCACTATATAGATAGAAGATCATACAGAGGCAGTTGAAATGAATGGAAAGTGTTTGTTGGATGTTAGAGCTCTCAATACCTGAAGGGACACTTCCTTGACCCCCAAGTCACCTCTTCAGATGTTATTACTCTAAGCCTATATCAATTTGACATTTTAAGATGAATATTCTGTATTCAGTGGCTCTGCTTTGTACTTTGGGCACTTTCTAGTGGGCCTGAGTGCTCCTTCTGAGCGCAGCTTGTTTTCTTTCTCTTGTTTGTGATCATACCATAAGGGAAGTGTGTGTATACAGTACACATACCTATTTTTCTCTAAGTGGGGAGTTGTGGAGTTGCTGCTGTGCATGATTGCCTGTCAGGCACCAATTAATGATCCATTCAGAATCTCCGAAGCTGTGATCCACAGCCAGAAGAGAGTTTGAGAACACTTGCTCTGAATTATATCCTGCTTATATCTTATGCCATATAACTACAGCAAAATGAGATCATATCTCCATGTCTTTTAAGTATCAAAACATCCAGATATGCCAGGGTTCGAACAAACAAAAACAAACCTACAATGAAGTTTTTTTGTGTAAAGTAGTTTCTGTGACAGTATGTCTCAAAATTAATATCTCCCCATCTAAAATATGATTTGGTTTTATGTCTCAAATTTCAATGGCATGAGTGTTTCAGTTGTTAAAATATAAAGCTTAAACTGTTGGTTGTTGAGTTCTTAAAAGTATTACTGACATGAGTCTTTCAGTTGCTTTTTCCAACCTCTTTTCTCAAAAGTAAAGAAAGGCTGCTTAGCATTTCTAAAGCCCAACTTGCCAGTCCTTTGCTGCTGCTGAATTTTATGTGCTAAATCTTTGAATCAATACTGGTAGATCTTAACTAACCACTTCTCAAATTATAGGGAGGAAGCAGAAGGGGAAAACTAAGTCCCTGAACTACGGGGACAACAGGTAGAAAGTAAGGGGAGGCAGCTAATGTGCTCTGAAAACTAGCAAAGATAAAGTCTAAAATGGTATCTTCAACAACAATCTGTTAATTTGCAAGGGCAAGGAAAAGAGCAGCCCTTGGTTGTATTGCTAAGTTTAAGAAATTTACAAAGAATCAAATCAAGAAGGGATGCAGCAGCAATTCCCAGGACTCCCAGCTCCCTTGCTAGCTGACTTGATGAGCTTCTTTGATCTGGTATTGACACCAGATCAGATCTCTTGCACTATTTTGCCCACTTGCCAAAGCAAGCTTCCCAGCAGCAAAAATGTGTGTTCCTTTCCTTGGGGTAATTTGAAACACTGACATGAAACAGACCTCTCACTCTTCCTCTGCTGTGGTCTGCCTTTTGAGTAATTCCTTCACTAGTGTCTCCTTAAAAACACTTGGAGGTCAATGCCAGGTTCGAATTGCAGTGTTCTCCTCTGTTGTGAGGGATGCAATGATTAGGTATTAAGTGTATGAACACCAAGAGGAGAAAGAGAGAATATATAAGTTGGTTAGGGAGCCTGGGATTCACAGACATCCCTTTTTTTTTTTTTTTAAGATACTTTATATAATAAACATGGACTTTGTTAACCATTTTTGGCTACTCACAGAGTGCTATTCTACATGGAATTCTCACTGTTGTTGGTTCAGTGATACATGGAATTTACTTGACAGTGAAGAAATGGAAAACCTTCAGTACAATGTAACACGTAAAGAAGCCAACACAAAAAGCATTCCTCTTCTCTTCACAAAGGGATTTTTGACATTGGAAATAAAACTATAAACAAAGTTAATGGCTAGCTGAAGTGCCATATCCACACAAGTGCCAAAACAGCATGCTGCTTGCTCTGCTCCCAACTGGAACATTCCGTATCTACTTGTTAATGAGCATCTCAGGTTCTCATTATGTTTTCTAGACTGTAACATTGACCCTGTTTTTACTTGATCTGGCACTATTAGTCATATTTAGACCCCAAATTTCCCCCCAGTATTACTGGCTGCTATAGTCCCTTTGTGAATAAATAACTCACATGAATTATTAGTGTCCATTGTTGAGCTACCCCATGTAACTGTGCAGGAAGACACTTCTCTTTTGAATAGCAAGTGTAGCAAATATGGATACTTCAAGAGTTTGGCAGCAGTGGCTAGATTTGTTTTACTAACAACTATTTGTTGTTTACTATCCTCTCTTTTGGACATCAATTGGCCAAGACTTTTCTCTTTGTTGATGTATGCTTGTCTCTCATTTAGTCATCATGACTAGGGAGGAAATATAGCTGGAAAATAGCATGCCACCACTTTAAAAAGTCACAATGGCAAAACTGCCCTTAACCAAGTGACTGGCCATTAATCTTAAATACAAGCAGACTGAGTATCAGGAAGAAAAAAGTCTTTGTTTCAGGTCAGGAGAAAAGGCATCCAGGTTGTTTGTGAAATATGAAAAGCTAGAGTTCACTGAGCATCTGTCTCGTGCATTTTAATTATATCTCCATGAACCTGAACTGTGGAGCCCTCAGCAAGCCCTGCTCAGTTGTGCTGGCTCACAAAGTTCAAAGCTAGGTTGTATGTCGTTTTTATTTAACGCCTGGTGACAGCAAGTACTGTAGGTGGAGAAACATTAAGTACCACTTAAATCTGTTCCTGTACATCTTGTTAGAAATATACTGGAATGATACTCTGGCTCTGACTTCATTGAGATCCATTATAAAGTTGCCCTTGGCCTTTTCTAACATGAACCTGACTATGCCATTGGAGAATCCTCAGCTCTTTGAGAGGGTCAGCTCTAATTCTCCCATCCAGCGCTCAGCAGTTACTGCTTGAATCCAAAATCAACACACCACAAAATCAACACTATCAACTATTGATTCAGAAAACCTCAGTATTTTTGGCCATGCTAGTACAGAGTTTAAGGATGACATTGGCTCAGAATCAGAAAATGTGTCTAAAAGGCTGCTGAAGTCACAGGCAGCTGTGCTTTCTGAGGGCACATCTTGACTAAATCAATGTGCTAAAACATGCTGGGATTGGGATATGTGGACGAGAGCCTGCTGGTCTCCATCCGGACTTGCTCCCTTTCAAAAGTAGTGGGAGTTTTATCTTCAACTCCCTGGGAAATTTGCCAAAAACATTAGGAAACAAAATAAAATGCCAAAGGTGAGGTGTTCTTGGGTGAGTCTGTCCCCAGGGAGAATGCAATTACTTTGATCAGAATGCTTGCCCAAGCCTGCTGAAGTGCATTTGCAGCTCACTGAGATAGTCCTGGTACGCTGCTAATGCAGGGAAATGTAGCACAAGTATTTGTTATTGCAGTGAGTATCAAAGGAGGCAATAAGGCTTTGCCACTTACTATGAAGTGTTGCCATGTAAATGGAAATGAATGCTACAGGGTCCTGTTCCCCTCCGAATGCACCAGGGAGCCAGGCGCTGAAGGGTTGTTTTCATTATACTGTTAACAGGGCAGGTTACTTACTTTCTTTTTCTCTTCCATCCCTCTTCAAAAGCAAGGGCTTGAGGCTCCTTCTTTAGGTCAGCCACGCAGAGTTGCGTGTTCCCTGCCAGCCAGGGTAGTAAATCCCATTGCTGTTCTCAGATGCCTTCCCCCTGCCCCAGGGCCCAGCAGAAATCCATCCCTTGTCGTCACACCAGCTGGACTTTCTCTGTGGGGAGACGGCAGTCACCCATTTGGCAAGGAGGGGGCAAGCTGTAATGTCTAGCCAGAAACATCTACCATAAACCATCACTTCCTGTTATGACACTCATGTGTCTAAACTTATTGATTTATTTAGGTCAAACTGTCTAACCTGCTTGAGGAAGACTGGAATCAGCAGGTACTAAGTCATGTAACAATAGGAAGCACCAAAATATAACTTGCAATAGTAGATCCTGGAATAAATTACTGTTTAGTTTTATTCTTTAAAAAATGATCCGACATGTGACTTTCTACCATTTAAAAAAAAAATAATTAGTAGTACTATTATCATTGTGTTCTGCCCTGGCCATAGCTTTTTTTCACTTGTGTATTTTTCCTGATTTGTAGAATAGACATATTAGAAATTGCAGATCTGTGCCACCAGTGATAAAAGAGAGAGAGTATTCTGGTTTGATTTATACATCTCTCTTGATTAGGGAATTCTTTCTTTGTCTGGAAGCAATGTGATCTGGTTGTTAGAAAACTGCAGACAGACCTTGCAGACACTTCAGTTCTTTCTCATCACTCAGTCAGCTTCTTTAGACCCAAATATCCCCTTTGGATTTATTAGTAGATGTAAGAACACCTAACTAGCTCACCCATGTGTTGTGAAGTTTAATTCATTTATATTTCTAAAGCTCTTTCAATTTATCACCCCAAAGAGCTTGTATGAAGCATGTAGTACTGATTTTAAAGGTGTAAGGTTCTTTTCCTTCCTATGAACATCAACTTAATTTGTACACATTTAAAGTATGATCACACAATATTTCTTTCTAGAAAACATTGAATTTAGAGATTCATTGCAAATTACTTCTTTACACCTGCAAATAATAACAGCATGTATGATAAAACCTTAGATGTGTGAGTATATATGTGTGTGGCCATATATGCCTGTATATATTTATATGTTCATGTTTATATACACACAAAGCAGGAGAAGAGATAGCCTTTCCAAATAGTCTAGAAAATCTCTGGGACTCCACAGCTGGCAGTGCATTACTTTTATTTAAAGAAAAATCACCCAAAAAAAGCTTATGTGCAGTCAAAAACTCCCCAGCTGTAATTAATATATATATGAAGTGTAAACAGATCATGAAATATTTTTTAGTGCTTAATACATAGAAATGTCCTGTGTTGATGCTAATGAAAAAGTAATGCCTGGTGTATTTCACATTACAGGGCCTGGGGACACAGATCCATGGAAAAGCAATTCATACCAAACTGCTTTACAAGTGCAAAAATTCTCTTAGCCTAAAGCTATACCACTACATAATTGTACAGCGGGGGGAAAAAAGGCAACTCCCCCCCTGCCCTCCTCTGCCCTGTATTTGCAGCACAGGCGTTTGTTTCAAGCCCTGTTAATGGTTCATTCTCTCTAAAATGATGACACCAATATTTTAATCAAAAATATTTTTAATCTACCATATTCTCAGTGTAATCTCCACTGCTCCTCCTTACCTATCTGAAAAGTCTTACTCCAGCTGATTTTCAGGATCTGCTCATTGCAAGGGAAGTTAAGGAAAAGTGTGAAGACCAGAAAATCCCTAGCCCTCCCCTGGAGAATAGTCTTTTAATTGTAATAGCCCGTTTTAATCATTGTGATTGTTTGAAATATTATGAACAGAGGGAAATAAGGAAGATAATTGTGCTTCAGCAGTCACAATCTTTTGTTATCACCTAGGCTTATTGGAGATGTAGCTGTGTATGGTCCCAATACTTCCTTCACATATCAAGTGGCCTTAATTATGTGGGCAGCTAGAATCCCTCTTGAGAGAGAGGCTTGGATAGCAAAACAGCAGGTAAGAAATGCCTCTTCCTTACTTCTTTGTTTCTTCCCAGTCCCCTGTAGCTAAGGCTGCATGTGTGGCTGTCTCTATCTTTGTGACAATTTAAATGTGAAACAAGTAATTTAGTTGAAAATTTCCTGTTATTTTTTTTACATGCTTCATATGCTGGGTTAAAATCCATTAGCATATAACAAAAATCGGAGCAGATGTAGTGCAACAGATTCCTTAAGGGAGTCCATATTTTTACATATTTTGTAATAAGGAAACTGTCACTCCCAGATGGTATCTAGCTAATACTGGTGGTTTGCTTGCTGATAACATACTAAAAAATAAAATTAATTGTATTCTATTTGGTGACAATGAAGCCATTATCATATATAATTCACTCTTAAAGGAAACGTCCAAATGATGGTCTCTTGCAATAACTAGACTTTCCCAGGCTCTGTGCCCATCCCTTCTCTTCTTCCTCTGCTTCAAAAATTCTTTCAGAATTTGTTGCAGCAGAAACCTCCAGCTGCAGAGCGCAGCAGCCGTTCGTTAGCCGAGCTGGAAACCAGTGCTAATTTGTACAGGGAGTCTGGGCCAGCAGCACCTCCGTACGCTTACCATAAACTACCTCTACCAGTGGTTCTGAAACTGCTCTGGTTTAGATGTCACTATTAGTTATCATAGCAAAAGGAAATGATAGCCTTATCTCTGCTGCCACTGAATGGTACCTATTTGATAAGAGGCTTGATTAGTGCAGGAAGTACCCAGAGCTGATACTCGATGTGGAAATGAGAATCTGGGCAACCTTTGCATGCAGAGTCTTACGCATACACAGGACATCCATCTGTAGAATGCCTTCAGTATAAAGTTAAAACTCTCAAAATACTAAAAAAACTTTCTGAATGCATATTTCTCTGATACAAAATGTCTCATCCTCTTCCTTCTTAGGTGAAATATTCAACACTGTTCCAAATTACTTGGTTACAACCTGAAGAGAGGTGAATGGTTGAGCTCACAGGAATTAAGGTTTTTGGCAAGGGCTATTGACATGAGATACCAGAATGAGGAGCTCAAAATTACTTTCCTTTTATCTTTCTGCCTTACCACAAAAATATCCACGTTTTCAGGAAACCCCTGAAGCAGCTGCTCATGAAGTTGAGGCAGTATGGTAAAAAGCCATAAGGTTCTCAAAGTTGACCTTGAACAGGGAGTGTTTACCTACCTGACACCTCCCTGGGACCATAGCACTGGTTCTCCAGGCAAAAGACAATATGTAAGTGTTGATACCTGTCTGCCATTGAGAAAACTGGAACAGAGGGGTGAAATGTCTTCTACCAAGCCAGAGTATCACTTAGTGCTCACACGGTGATGTAACCCACGTGTCTGAATTCCCAGTTCATTGACCTGCTCACTGCCACAACACAAAGGAGAGGGTGAAGAAAGGAAGAGATTTCTTCCTGTGGTGTTATTTGTGGAAACACAAAACTGTCAACCTTTGTGAAACAGAAGTATTTACAAGATTGACTAGTTAAAATAACTAGCCAAGCAAACTTCTAACTTGATAATAATGATTTTCTTATCTCCAAATAGCTGTGAGGCACACTGTCTGAAGGGTCTAAAATGTGTCTGGCTGTCTTCATTCTAGATTATTTATGCTTTTTGTTTAATTTTCCTTCTGGCGTAAGCAAAAAGTGATACAAAGAGGAACAGATGACTGCAGTTGCAATTTGAGATTTGGTAGAGAAGGACAATAATAGAATCATAGAATCAGTCAGGGTTGGAAGGGACCACAAGGATCATCCAATTCCAACCCCCCTGCCATGGGCAGGGACACCTCACACTACAGCAGGCTGGCCAGAGCCTCCTCCAGTCTGGCCTTAAACACCTCCAGGGATGGGGCCTCAACCACTCCCTGGACAACCCATTCCAGGCTCTCACCACTCTCATGGGGAAGAACTTCTTCCTCACGTCCAGCCTGAATCTCCCCACTTCCAGCTTTGTTCCATTCCCCCTAGTCCTATCACTACCTGATAGCCTAAAAAGTCCCTCCCCAGCTTTCTTGTAGGCCCCCTTCAGATACTGGAAGGCCACAATAAGGTCACCTCAGAGCCTTCTCTTCTCCAGAGTGAACAGCCCCAACTCTTTCAGTCTCTCCTCATAGGAGAGGTGCTCCAGCCCTCTGCTCATCCTCATGGCCCTTCTCTGGACACCTTCCAGCATGTCCAGATCCCTCTTGTAATAGGGGCTCCAGAACTGGATGCAGTACTCCAGGTGGGGTCTCACCAGAGCACCACCAATGTTGTAGCCATCTCTGTCACATTGGTCAGAGGAACTTGGGCAGTATGGGAAATGATTTTATATGCACTGAGGCTACTGCTCTAACTTGGGAACTCATGGCCAGCAGTTCTTTGTAGAACTACCTGAAGTTGTTGACAGGCTTTGCAGAGGAAACAAACCTCTTAACTTTTGAATAAAATACTATTTTATGTTGAAAAAGTCACAGATCAAGGGTTGGATTTACATTGTAAATCTGAACATCTTCAGTTACAAAGTTATTATTAATCAGGAATCATGATTTTATTTCATTTTGTCTTATTTTGCTTTTTTTATTCTATTTTAGAAATGAAACAGCCTTACGAACATAAAAAAAAAAAAGGAGGTAAAATTTCAGTCCTTGAGTGGAATTTGTCCCAAGTTTTCATCTTTCCTTTCAATTTGAAAAGAGAATGGCTCTTCTTTCCTGGTCTTCCTTTGCCTCATATCTTGTAAAATCTCTTGGTATGTTGCAGCCCTAAAATAGCTGTTCCTGTCACATTTCAGTTATTTGGTGACTAGAGAGCTCTAGAGATTGTCCAAAGACATTGAGAATTCTGGGGTTTGGATAAAAGATTTTTTTTTTTTTTAAAACAATGTACCCATCTTTGAATGCTCTAACCCACTTTGTCATGCTTGTCTTCACCAGCATCAGGCTTACCTTCTCACCATTTTTCTAATATAAGTAGACAACTATAATATTTTATTAAACATGGTTGGTGTTCATTCCTTAAAAATATCTTTTGAATAATAGAATATTTACATCTTCAAGCTTTCTATTGTATATTGTCTGATGCTATGAGATATTCAGCTGGCACATGCTACAAAAAACACCACCAATTCTATGCTTGTGGGTCTTCATACCTCTTCTCTCTCAGCCTTCCTCATTAAGACATCACAGCTGATGTGTTTTCTCCTCTGTGTTTTAATGCCTGAGTAGAAGATGTATTTTATTCATAATTTGGTAGGAAATGTGTCTGGTGGGAAGGAATTTGGACATCAATAAAGTAATCTAAAATTCCATTGTGGACGCTGGGAGGCAGCTCTCTCTTAGCTGTATAAAGCATCTGCTTAAATTCTCAAGTGTGGAACGTGCAGACTTGTTAGGCAAGATTTTAACAGACTGTTTGGCACTGAGTGTAATTTTCCCAAAGACCTGGCAGTGGAAATAATTTAAATAATAGTTTGTCAAATACTCACCAAGAGAAAGGCTAACTGATGCCTCCCTGAATCCAGCTCTGCACAATACCGGAAATGGAATGAGCACTTTCTGTGTTTTTTCTGCTAGATGAGATGAGATGAGATGAGATGAGATGAGATGAGATGAGATGAGATGAGATGAGATGAGATGAGATGATGAGATGATGAGATGAGATGATATGAGATGAGATGAGATGATTCCCAGGAGACTGCTAATGTTAGGTGAGATATGTCCCACCTGTAGGACTCTTCTGTTAGCTGTTGCACGGCAAGTACATACAAAGCACTACTTACGTATATATTAGGGATTTTAATGAGTAATGTATGGCCTCACAAGCCTGTAGTATGTTAGTATGAGTGTTGCTAGATACCCTTTTACTAAACACCATTTGAACCCCTCAGCCACATCTATATTCTGGTGTCTCTTTTCTTCACTCCCTGATTTTTTTGGGTTCAGCCTAGCTCTTCAAACCAACAGTGGGCACATGATGAGAAAGCATGGATGTGACTGTCGCACTGGAACACTGGCTGCAGATGCTATAAGGAGTATTGCAGAGCTGTGAGGTGAAGGGAATCTGAACTTTTGCAATAAATATTGAAGGGACCAAAGATTTGGAATCTGAAACCAGCAAGGGTAGCTCTCTGCAGACTAAACTGTACTGAATGTTCAGACCTCAGCTTTGACAAAGAAATCCAAGCCATAAATCCAAATCTGCTTTTTGTATTCCAGACCCTCTTGTAATGCTACTAATACTTTGCCCTTTCACTGTCTCCAATGTTTTAGAAACTTTGAAATAATTTCTTTGATGAATCATACTTCACAGTTGGAATCACATGAACATTGAACATATTGGCTGGAAATACCACCCAAAAGTAAGGGCAGGACTGGGCTGCAGCTGAATTTGTGCTCTCTTTGTAGCTGTGTATGGGTATTGAGGCCGGCTGTAAGGTTTTATCTATATCTCTATAATTCTTCCAGTGCAATCTCTGTGTCAATAGCCCCAGCTTGTGTCTTGGATTCCCATAACTTTCCAGGTGCAGGTATCTTGCACATCTTAACATTGACCCATTGCCCACTGACTGTCAAAAGGCTTTCATCAAGAGGAGATAGTGATGGTGAATGCTCTTGGAGCACCAAAGTCAAGCTTCGTTTTGTCATTGGGTGGCTACCACAATATTAGGGATTTTAGAAGATCCACCTGAGGCTCTAAGGTGGGTGGCAGAGCTGAGACTAAAGCACAGAACCTCTGAATCTGTGTTCCTCTGAGCAGCTGTGTGCCTTCGAGTTCAGGGAGAATAGGATTATCTAGCATCAAAGGTACCAGTAGCAGATACAGGGCATCTTCATTCATCATGAATAATGCTGTTAGTGAGAAATAATAGTATTCCTTATATTGATGATAATATATTGAGCAGTAGTGAAGCCTTCTGCTAAGAGAGTTATCTAGTGAAGTGAATTATGGAATTTTACTACCTGAGTACAAGGACTGATATAAATGATCAGCTCCATGGCAATGAATTGGTTTAAAAAGGCTTCATAAGAACTTGCCTAATGCTCATAAATTAACATTAAATATGAGATGGGTTATCTAATCACATACTTTCAGGCAAATTCCTTTTTAATATGTATGTACACCGCTGCTGGGAATACAGAAGATATATCAGAGGAGATATTTCCTGCCAGAAATGGTTATGTTTGATAACTCCATATTATTTTCATAGTTTTTGTTGGTTACAGAATTTCTTTCTTTACCATCAAAATTTCCATACAGAATCAACGTTTAAAATAACGTTGAGCAACAATTTTAACCCTATATATTCTGGTGACTTCAAACTAAGTCTGGAATTCCATTATTCCTTTGCTGTGAATTACTGAACTAGTGGGTTCATTTGTTTTAAATAAAAGTGGGCTTGAGTCACTGAGCTGCTGCTTGCCTTCTGCAACCTGCTGAAGCACAGGAACATCCTAGGGCACATCCACTGCAATTCTTGGTATATGGCATAAGCCATGCCCCCAAGAGCCACCCACCAAAAATGTTGCTGTAAAGACTTGGAGAATTCACCAAAAGCTGTCCTGAACTAGCCTTCAGATTAACCTGAATGAAAGAAAAGCAGAAGGCCCAGAACACAGATCTGCTTTTCTGCCCTCTGGCTTAGCCGGGTAAGGGAACACTGGAGCACCAGGTTTAACGTGGTATTTTTCCTGTAGCATATCCAGCTGCCTTTTGGCCAGTACAGGATGGAAAATACCAGCTCCGTTCAGTGTTTTGAACTCTAGTGACATTTACTATACTTTGTGGTGCTTGTGACCTGAACAACTCCCTTCTCAACCTGACAGAGGAGATACACAGTTGAAAACTGCTTCCACCTGTTGGAGTGGCTTTGCATTCTAAGCAGGGTTAACTATGGAGCACCATTTGGAAATAGTTTGTAAAATGCTTGAATACTCTTGGGGATGGTTGTATTATACACCTTGTAGTTGCTGAACATTTCAGGACTTAAACTTTATCTCTAAGTCAATCAACTTGGGGTCAAGCAAGATGACTGGATAACAGTTTTACTAATCAAAACAATTTTCTGAAAACTTGTAAGTTCCAGGGAGTTTTCCCTGCCATCTGAAAACACAGTGAGAAGATGCTGAGAGCAAAGTTATAAAACAAACTATTTAAATCATCTTGTACTTGGAGTTTGATTTCCTAGACTTTACAGTGAGTAATAATAAACTAATTGTGATTAAACTGATAAGGTGGACTCTAAGAGTGAGGCAGGAAAGTCTTTCATAGATAACCCATTTGGAATGCTTGGACTCACAGTTGACATGCATCAGAAAAGCTTGGGTTTACCTTTTCAGACCCAGATCTTAAAAAAAACCCAAACACAAAAATATCACCAAAAACTCCAACCCAACCCGGTGGAATAAAATATATATTCTTAGTATTAAATAAACCCTATTTTATCTTAAATCACATGGTGTTCTTGACCTCAAAGAACTGGCTCTCAGTCACGTTGAAGCAGCACTGTTAATGTTGCTGTTATGTAGCAAAATTTGGATCTAATCTTAGACATTCTTAAAGAGCAAACAATTTAGGTCTGGGTTTCAGTGTTTGGCCTATTTTGAATAGCATTTGGGTTTCACAGTTATAACTGGGCAGAATTTATTCTGCTTAATACATGAATATTTCTTCCCAATAGGTTAGGTCAGCTGTGAGGTTTAATCAGTGTTCAGATTTCTGACATGCTGCTCAAGGGCATATAATCTGAGCAAATAAACAGCCAAGGAAATGATTGTATACAACAGAGATGATGTAGGATTGCAAGGGATCATTTCCACTCAGGTGTTTATGGTGGTAGTGTCTTTTCACGGCAGATAAGAGATGACATTCAGTATTACACTCTGTATTGCACCAATATGTATAAAATAAATAGTTATTGTTGTTTCCCCTTTGGAGCACTCTGAACTGAATATGTTTGCTCCTGTTTGAAACATACAGCTACTTCCCACTAATGTTACAAACATTTAGTGTCTTTCATAAAAGGAGCATGTTTTCAGCTCTTTCCTGCACTTTAAAGAGAATTTTCTTACTGATCCTGCCATCTCTCTTTGCTGCAGTTATAAATCCAAATTAAGGCCTCTGATTTCCCCCAGCACAGCGTGTCAAGAACAGTAGTGGGAACCAGAATCTTCTTTTTCCCATGCTGTCCTATCCATGCTTGACAGTACTTTGGAGAAGAAGGGGCATTCAGCCAAGGAATGAAACTTAGAGGTGACCAGATCAGGCTGAAAGATTTATTTATTTATTTAAGTCATCATCAGGATGGAAAAATACTCCATTGCCAGGGAAAAATTTTCCAAGCTCAAGGAGGGTCAAAGTGCATGCTTTTGAGTTATATGTTACCAGAATTTTAACAAGAAGCTTCACAAAATATTGCCCTTTGGTCTGGAGTAAACCATTTATGTTATGGGTGCATTGGCTAACAAGGAGGAAAGGGAGAGAGTCTGGGAAATGTACAAGATTGCTCTCCCACTACAGTAATCCTGCCTTGGAAGCAGACTCGCTTGGTAGCTATTTTAACATGAAGTGTGGTAACTGGACACATTTACAGAGCAAGGCTGAAAAACGTAGGAGGATAGGAGCAAAAAGGACCACTTCAGGCAGAAAGAGCAGCCTCCTACTATAGTAGACAGCTACATGATCAATAATGCCCTTCAAAAATTCCTGTTACTCTACACAGCTTGCCTCTGTTGCCAAAGCAGAGATGAGGGAGCCTGAGAATCACAAACTCCTGCCATTTCATACAGCTGGAGAAATTTTTGCCACTGAGCCACCAGTGGTCAAAAAAAAAATCTCCCAAATCCCTTTATCAGCAATGCTCCTGGTGGGCTGGAGTGTGAGCTTTCAAGTCTGTTCAGCCAGAAACAGAGCCATGTACCAGCAGGCTGCTGCTGTGAGTTGGCTCTTCATCTGGTACAAATTGGCCTCATTCTTCTGATCTGGCCCTGTACTGAACATTATTGCTGTACAGTGTCTGCTGTCGGTTTAGATAGGACTGAACATTTTGAAGAAAGATTTGGGAAGTACAGCTTGCCTTAAACAGCTTCTGGTAAATAGCTTGTATTTGCTGCCATTTCCCAGTGGGAATTCTTATGAACTTTACAGTCAAAAAAAAAAAAGATGATCTGGTAGGAGCAATTTAGCAAAGGTAGGTTGTGTTGTAGTGAGGCCTCTGAACTTTCCAATCAGTTTGGCTGTTGATTTTTAAAGGAGTCTTGGAGGATCAGTCTCGGTTTTTAATTTTCATGATTGGCTTCATTTGTCTCTCTAAGGGGTATGTTGCTGCCATATTTTCCTGTTCCATGGTCTCACCAATTTCACATGCAAATTACCCTTGTTAATCATCTCTCAGGACAACCATGCAGTCCTTTAGCTATGTTTTTGTTGCTCAGCAAAAGAAGTCAAGTGCATGCAAAACATACGTGAGCTTTTCATAATCGGTTCGGGCACGTTTGCCCAAGTAACAGTGAAGAGGCACAGTGGGCAAAGATAACAAAAGCTGGGGCAGAGTAGCAGACCTTTGGGCTACATCACCAGTTCCTCGGGAAAGGGATTGCTTAAACTTTCTGTGTTGCAAGACTTTCTAATCTCAGTGACAGGTGCAGTTCATAGGCTTCATCTTTCTGTGGTAGAGCTCTCTTCTCATGGAAGCATGCATAAGACTGAAAAATATTTCCCCAGCCTTTCGAACGCATTGGGTCATTGCAAAAGTAGCCTGTGCAAGTAGAGACCTGTTGAATGTAGTGGGATAGCTTTATGGGTTTCAAAGGGAAGATGGCTGTGCCTTGATTCTTCAAGATTTGCTTCCTCAAAAGCTAATCCTTAAAAAACTCATTCTTAGAGGGTTCCTCTTGTGATATGTTGAAGTGTGAGCCTGGAGAACAACACCAAGGACAGCAAGTATAGTTGTGATTTGGATTATGTCAGTCAGCTCTGGACTGTGGAAATCTACCTGAAAAGACATTTTTGGCTTCTTCCAAGATGCAACAAAAAGATAAATGACGTTTCCTGTGAATTATCAGTGATGTAGATTGTTGTTTTGCTTGAAAAACAGAAGAATTGGATTCAAAATTTGTTCTTTTCACCCAACCCTAGTTCTGGTGGTTTTCCCAAACACTGACCTTATTTTTTCTCCAAAAAAATATTGTTTTGTATTCTGACTGGCCCTAGCCAAAGTCATTACTTTCCTCTTTGTCACACTGAGACTTGATAGCATTGTAATTATTTCTGACATATGGTATCATCTATCCACCTCTTCTTCCAATATGTCCAAATAAAAGAGGAATACCACCGCAGTCACTAGACTGCAGTTTCCAACAGTTAGTACCACTTCATGGCTCTCCATTCATGACCCCTGGGGTGTGAACCTAAACTTCATGGGCAGGTTGATGCACTGTGCTTGGAGACCTGGAGTTTTGCTCTTTTATTTCAGCTCCCTCAGAACTGGAAATTACAGCTCCAGTTTACCTCTCTAGTTTTATGGCAGAAGGCCAATGATTCTGAGAGCTTTTTCTTACCTTCATTAACCCCCAAATGTTGCTGTATTCAAAACATCCATTGAGAGCATATTTATCGTTCCTATTCTCTCATGTTGATGTGGGAAAACACGTGCAATCAATATTGAATCTCTTTCAAAACAACTTAAAATGAGAATACATATTGGCCTAATCTAAAACTAATCACGATGATAAATGATGAAAAATATGCCAAAAAGTGGAAATCCTGGTTTTAGAAGGTTTTTAGTCATGGATATGCATATGTACCTACATATTGCTCACCAAGAAAATGGATCTCAAATCAGAATTCAATAAAAAAGGAAAAAAATGCTTTTAGCATATAAATTTGTGCTCATATCTGAAATTTCCATGTCTAGTTTTATGTATCTGCTATCTCCTTTAGTGTAAGCTGATCATATATTTTATTTACATATCTAAAAGTTGCCAAAAATGCATGTTAAGAAAAGGAGGAAAAGTTAGATTCAGCTGTACTAATCTCTCTTCCACAGTTATTTCCTTATGCAAAATAGAACAATAAAGCAATGTAAGCTGTGAAAAAGAACTGTCTCTCTGTATATTTATGGCTTTCCAACTAGTTTGCTGTCCTCCTTCCAGACCAGCAGCAAATGCCATTGCATTACCAGAGAATGCCATTAAAGATAAAGCAGCCTGGTGTTTGGTGAACAGCTTAACTCAGTATAAACCAGCCCTGCTGGCAAAAGAACTCTTGGCCCCACTCTATTCTCTATCTTTCTGTGGTTTACTGACCTCCTATCAGCTCTGCCTTGTGCTTGGCTGAGCACTTCTGCAGCCACCCAGAGAAGCAGTGAAGGAGGAGATCCAGGTGAAAACTAACCTGTCAGGCAAAAACTTGCATTTTCTTATGAGATTTCTGCCAGAGCAGAAGTGAGTGGCCAAGTATAAGAGAAGCAGAGGGCTTCATTCCCATCTGAAACCAGTCTGACCAGTACTCAGCAGTTAAAAGTTCTAGCATCTCTAGGAACTCATTGGGGAGAAGCAGTAGTTTCTGGTGTGCTTCTGTGACCAAAACATTGCTAGGCACTGCAGGAAATCAAGTGGTTTGGGCGATTAATATATTTCATGAAAATGTGTTTTTGTGGGGAATAATTTAGGCTTTCAAAGTAGCTAACTTTCTGGATTCAAACCCAGAAAAGGACCTCATTATTTCTGTATTTTAACATGCATCCAGAAAGATAATCCCTACTAAAAAATGAATCTGCTAATAACTTCTTCTGAAGCTTGCAATATTTCTTTTCTTTTGTCACAAGCTAAGAAAAAGAATTATGAGAGCTGCTAAAACTTTAGGTGTGTGGCAGTTTAGGCTGGGTGCCTCCTGTTACTGCCACATAAATTACACCTCTGGTGTCCCAGGTGCCCACCCAATAAGGTGGACACAGGAAACGCGTATTTCTACCCATAAATCCTGCCCCCTATAGATCCATCTACAAAGTCATTCTCTTCCTCTTTCTTCCCTCTTTGTTCCCATGGGAGATGCTCTCTTATCGGGTAATGGTGGGGAGTATCTCAAGGCCTATTAGGCTTGTCTAGGCCTAATGCCAGGAGGGGAATGGAGGGGGTTGAGTCTCAGACCTGGCCAGCCTGAGACTTGCCCAGCAGTGGGAGGGGGGAAGAAAGAACCCTGGGGATTTGGGTATACCCTCAGGTGGTAGGAGGGAAGGATTGGGAAGCCTCTGGGAATTATGTAAGGGGCTCTGTACGCTTTGGGATACTCTTTGCCACTATGCTTTGTAGTTTTTGTCATTTCATCAATTGCTTTTCCATTTAAACTTTCCATCACTCTCCAATCCGTTTGTGTGAATGTCATTCTTTTGTCCCTCTCGGGGCAAGAGACGATCTGTCTGGCCTCAAACCAGTTCTGTGCTTTTTGAAAGAGTAGCTTCAACATTTGATACAAGGATGGCTTCTCACTGCACATAAAGTTAAACAGCTATACATGGCTTTGCCTCATTAGGTCAGCAGTACCAGCCATAGAGACAATGCAGCTGGCTTCTGTGAGATTGGTAAAGAAATTTACAAATAGATGCACACAGGCTTGTAGCATCCATCGCCTAAATGAAGACTTAAGATCACAGAATCTTTTGGAGGGATAGAATCCGTAATGTGGATTATAGTAACAACATAGAGAGTTAATTTAGGGCTATAAATATCCTGGTTTTCTGTTGTGGTTTTAATCTTTATTAAATTGAATGATTCTTATTTATTTTAGCTCACACATGCATATGTTCCAGTATATATACTCAGGCTTGTAAGACTATAACATATTTTGCAAAAGTCTTCTAAGGCATAAATAGTGCTGGTACAAACCCTTATGTGAGAAAGCACACAGCACACACTCAGGCTTTACAAAGCACTGCCCTGTGCATCGCCACAAACAATGGCAAACCATTTGTGTTGGGTTTGTTCTCTTTCAAAAAGCATGCAATGTTTTTGCATTTCTGAGAAGAATTCAGAACATCTTTTTGCTCTTATTTTGATGGTTTTGCATATTACTTGTTATCCCAACTCGGTATTGCAGCGTACACTTCTCAGACGCCCGTTTTCTTTGTTGCTTGTAATTACTGAATAAGTCAGAATCACAGCCAAGTCCGTCTGTGTGGTATTACATCTGGAGCAGTGTACTATAGCAACACTGTGCTTTGCAGAGCTCCTACTCTCATAGATTTGATCTTAATGATGGGCTACACTTCATCTTTAAAAAAATCATTTTCCACAACTCACTGCTTTTTATACCTCAGCTAGAAAATGCTGTTTATTGTTCAGTTTCTCTTGCATGCAGTGTTTGTATCTATAATTGAAACTTAAAAGCTAAGAGCTTGAATAATTCAATCAGAAAGCATATTGTTTTTACTGTTCTCAGTATGAATTCAAACGATCACATTATTGTGATGTTATGATATCAGAATGTATTTATTTTTACTTGCATAGTCATAGTAGGCAGCATCTCAGTACAGAAAAAAAAACAAAACAAAACAAACAGAAAAAAGCAAAGGAGAAGGATGGCTTTATCCATGCTGGGCTTCTCTGGTCTAACTTAAGCAATTGAGATATCTTGTCCCCTCCAGCAAGCGCCTGGGCTGCTGCTAAGACTCTTTCTATCAGTGCTGCTGCATGCACGGAAACTGCCCCTAAGGCTGAATGTGATCATGTCAGGTAGGAAACGCATCACCTCCTCATTTGAAGGCACCTCAGTTACTGAGTGTGTCACTGATACTATGCTCTTGGCTGTTAGATGTCATCTCAGTAAGGTAAGGAGAGAAAGCCTCCCTCTCTTTCTACTGCAAAATGCCTTCTGGAATTACAGAGGAGAATAGCACCATGCAAGCTCCACTGATGTCTCAGGACACCTTTTCACCTCAGAATGAGGTGGTTTACTGTGGAACAAATTGCGGTTCATATGTTTTGTGTTTAGTGCAAATTTTTATATGGATGTGAGACAACTTCCAAAACAACCCCAATGTTTTCGTAAAATCATTGACTAACATATTCTCTGAATGATTTGTGTCAATGCAAACATGAGCTGAATAATGGATATCCAGCAGACTGGATAAAACTGTGGTATCTAATGCAAGCCCCATATATTTTGTCTCAGGTGAACCACGCAGCCGTTTTTTACACTGCTAAAGCATTTCACAAAACACCACGTGTGACTCCTGGCTTAATAGGGCTGAAGCAATTGGTAAGAATTACCAATAATATGGAAAGGATTGATTTTTTTTTCCTTTATTGTTATGTTTGGATAAATCATTATATATAATCATCTACTCTTAGGTAGTGCTGTACCTGTGGAAGACAAAGTGTCCTTACTCCCAGAACTGTGAACCTGAAATTTTCTGATTTATATAGATTTTCATTATGTCTTTAGCATAATTTCAGCACAAACTAAGAGTTTATCCAGGCTCCCATGGTGTGTCCTCTGGGTACTAAACAGCTTAACATCTCTTTCTCTGCTTACCAAGCTTAATGCTTGTAAATCAACCACTCCATTATGCAATAATTCCCCTTATTCTTAATTCAAAATAACAAAGTTAGCAGCAAAATTTGGTTAATGAGAAACGCTATGGTTTGGCCTGTATATGGTTCTCATTTGTTATCTTCTTTCTGGGTTTGGGGTGTCTTGGGTTGGTGGGGTTTTTTGGTTGGTTGGTGGGTTTTTTGTTTGGGTGGTTTGTGTTTTGGGTTTTTTTTTTAACAAACCCCCTTTTATTTGCAAATCCATCCATATCACTTTATAAGACACATTATTAGGAAATAGCACGATTTATTGAACTGAGGGATTTCAGTAAGGCCTAGATTATACAGTCTGCTAAGAAACTCATTTTTTCATTATCAGATCTGATCATGGGGGTAACACCAGGAGGCCCCTGCCAAGAAAACAGTCAGTAATAAACTTGCAGAAAGCTTTCACTATCACCTATCACTGATGATGGTTCCCCCTTCTCTTACCTCAAACACTGCCCAAATGGGAGTGTAGGAACATCTCCCAACTGGCTGTCTTGTGAGGTAAAATGAAGAAAGCCTTAAACTTCACAATTGCCAATAATGAGCAATCATTACTCAAATTACACCAAGCACTGATTAGGTTTAAAGTAATGAAGAAAACAACACGATCAATCATCATCAACCCAAAAGAAGTCAATCTGTGATAGAGATACAGCAAGATCTTAGTGGAGGGCTCCATCTACAGGGTTTGGGAGATGAGAGAGAAAATCCTTTGCATCACAACATCTGAAGAATATTCCCTGTGCTCCCTACTCTGTTCTCATTTCTCTTACCAATCTCCAAAAGCCACACACATAAGGAATTTTTTTCCCTTTTTCTTTAGCTGCACAAAAATAAAAAGAGGCTATCAAATAATTAAGGTAGGAAAACTTTTTTGAAGGACATTTTGCTTCTGTTGGACTGAAACACCTGCTAAAAAAATAAATTACAAGAGTTAAATACCTAACATCTATCAAATAGTGAAATTATTCTGAAAGCTCTGACTGTGCAAACAGCATCAATGGAAGCTGAGGTTTTAAATGCAATTTGTATTAATAGGTTCTAGCCACAGAAAAAACACTGGTAAAGCACAAATTGCCTGGGAAATTCCCATTTGTCAGCTTTCATCAGCCGCTAAATAGAAAATTACAAATTAACACAAAGTTTATCTTGAAAATCAAGAAGGAAATTCATCCAGTGCCACATCTCTTAGGCACAGAATAAGATTTTTATGGCAGCTGCAGACTGGCTCTAGTGAAAATAACCCAATGTATCTTAAAAAAAAATTAAAAAAGGATAAGAGTGGATTTGTAACTACTCTAGACACACAGATTGTATAAGTAAACTTGAAGCTGTGCATCCAAACATTATATATAGCTGGGCATGCAACACCAATAAATGCATTTTATAAAAGACATATAATCCCAGTGTTACTCTTCAGCAGTAATTGCAATTGAAATCTGTCTCCTGCCTGTGTGCTCTAGGCATTACATAAAAATTATCAAGGTGAGGAAAATACCAAATTACGATTCCAGTTAAAATACTGCTGAATGTACCAGAAGTTTCTCTACATACATAATTCTCTTTTGATCTCAATGATACAAGTGAAAGCCTAATGAAAAAGTCTTGACTGAAGGGAAATAAATAATATACAGCCATTTAGTATCACTATACATAAAGAAGTGCTTGTGAAGCAGTGCTAAAAATTGAAGGGAAAAATTCTAACTTCTTAAACTTTGCTTTGAGCTATTCAGTACCATGCAGCAGACGATGGTCTCTCCTAGAGAGTTCTTTAAGTGGCCTGAGATAATCTATAGGAAAAATGTCATCTTCCCTAAAATTTCACACTTGTTTGGACTAATTTCTATTAAAACAGTATTTCAACACCCTATTTCAGCTACCAATTTAATGCAGCTTATGTAACATGCTTGAAGTCTGGTAATAATTGGGAAATGATTAACTAATTAAGGAATTTCATACTGAAATCTATTATTTCATTTTGAAGACAAATTTATAAGGTAAGCATCTGGCTATGTGGTAGAGTTATGGATGAATGTGAGTGCTTCCTTAAATGAAGCACTATGAGGGGTTTAGCAAGGATTAAAAATAGATTTGAAATTTAGGTAGTTGCAGAAAACATCTGGAAATAAGTGAATATTTTGAGATTCTTGTGTCTTTACTCCTGATAGCCCCAGTCCTGAAAATAGTCTTCATGCAAGCAATTGTGCTGCACACTGACAGAGCTGTCGTGGGTAACATGTTCCTATAAATAGTAAATGGCAATAAAATCTTCTTTAAGAAAAAAAAATTAGGTTGTTTATTAAGAACTTTAATTACTTAAATGAGCTTTGAGTAATATTGATTGCCTCTTCCCCCCTCTACTTTGCAATGGAAAAAAATGTCATCTGTATCAAGGTGCTTGGAAGTTCCTCTATGTTCTCCATTTTTAAGTATGAGGTCTACGGCTTCTCCATTTTCAAGTATATTTAAATTATATTTTCTTGTAATACCACAATTAATTCACTGCAAACACTGAATCTGTTCATTAACAAACCACAACAAATGAGAAAGAAACAAAATCTTGCCAGAAGAACTTGACAGCTACAAGTACGTTTTTCCAAGTTTTTCAATGATACTTTAAAACGTGTTTGAATTGTCCATTCTTGAGAATAATAAAATGTTTCCATGGAAACTCAGAGGGAAAACAGTCAAAATCTCATGGACAGAGCAGAAGGAAGGAATGATTTGTCAGGGCAAGGTAAAGACAATCAGTTGTTAAAGTATTAAACCAAACCCAAATCTGTAGATTCGGATTGGTTTGGGACACGTTAGAAAAAGCTGAAGGGAGCAGAAGCCAAAATTATGTCTCTGATGAAACTGGAAGGTAAAATTGATCCTGCTGGAGACACCTCCCATGGACTTTGTGTGGCAGGGCAGATGGGAACTTACAGCAGGGGCTTATGCAGTGCCATTAGGAGCAGTTCTCCTTCCCACAGATGGGAACAGGCTCACTGAGGGCTCTTCTACTGCAGGTCTCAGACACTACTGTTTTAATTGGACAATAAGTAGCCAGCCTGGCAATTAGATATAGTAATCACAGCAGAGAGCTATATTTAAGCTTTCATTATGTTGTCAGCTGACAACTGGTTTGTGCTGCACAAGTAGAAAACGAGAGTCAGTAGCATCTTTAAAGTAATCTCTAATAAATTTCTTCTAAACCCCTGTGACCTCAGTGCAGAGCAGCATCTCAAAGTACCACTTGGAGAAGGAGAGCAGTGTATTGATTCTGCAAGACTGGGATTTATCTGGCATAGAGACTTCAAGAAAAGGACCTTGCCCATTAACATATTGTCTAGAAGCAATAAACCCCAGGGATTTATGGATCTCTGTGGGAACACATTGTAGCCTTCACAGTGTCTTTCATCCTTTGCATCTCCTGCAGACCCACTGGGGACCATACTGCTTTTCTTGGATCTGAGATCCTTGGCCTCTATAAAATGGCCAAAAAAAAAGTACTCTTGAGTCCAAATTTCTGCTCCCCTTTGTAAAAGGCACTTAAATGAGAAAATTTGGTAGAGCTGATTATCAAATCATCTGAGAAGTACCTGATCTGAGGACAAGCCTTGCCTTCCTTCCACAGTGATCATGAAAAGGAAGATCCTTCAGCCTTTCAGACTGGAGGAAATCTACAAAATAAGTATAGAAGAGAACTGAATCTAGAGAAACTGCTCTTACTGAGCTCCAGCTCAGTGGACTGGGAATTGCAGAAACGCCAGCTGGGAATTTCTAGAAAAACACTTGTCACTGAAAGCAGCCTAGACCACACCTGTTAGTGAAGCCAACATCAGGTTTCACAAAACTGTTTTCATGAAGATTTATCAATCTTTAAACAAGAATCCCTGGTCAAAGCCAGAGTGGGGCGAGTGGGAGCAGCACAAGAAAGAGAGTGTGATCTAATTTCATGAATAATTACTTAGAAAAGGTACAGCAGTGCAGGAGCTCAACGTCTTTCTAATGTGGTGCCTGAAGTCACTTATGTTAGATACAGAAGACAATTTCTTTCCCAGCTTTACACCAGAAACAGCCCATTCTGGTACCTTCACCATAGAGAGGAGTAATTATTTTTATAGTGATGTGTTTTCAGACCAAATGCTGAAGAAGATAGGTCATGAGATAGTGAGAGAGGTTTGAAGAGATCACCTCTAAGAATACTGTATTCAGGAAAACATCCTTTTTATGGAAGACTAATAATGTTGTGAATATCTTAAAATAATTATATTAGAGACAGGAAAACATGAGCACATGTGGGTTGAGCCAAAGATAGAATTCTGCTGATGCTCAGCGTGGTGGTCCTGTGGGTAGGCAACATACACAAGCAATTGCCCAAGGCAACAACATTCTTTATTAGATTGATTAAGCACCAGGTTTACTTATTGTCATTAGTAATGGTTGCCAGATTTCTGCTCTGTCTATGGTAATAGGAACCAGCAGAGAGGAAGGAGTTTACCATGAGCATTGGTCCTGCTAGGTCTGTAGAATTTTCACACCTACCTTGTTTTAATGTGGAAACACAACCACAAATGGTCTTCACCGAATCCTTGCTGCATGATCCATTCTAATGAGCTTTGTGTAAGCTGATTTGGGTAAGATGAGAATTACAGACTCTTTGTTGTACCATCCAAGTAACTCATAGACTTCCTCTGCACTATTGTCTGGGATTCCATGAAGGTGAATTGTTCTAGAGTGGAGCTAACAGAGAAAGTGTGCAGCTGTTTGCAAAGAAAATGTAGAGTTGAACACAACATTGCATACATAGAGCAACTTTGGATATTCATATTAGCCAAAAGTACAACACATGCTATTAATTCACTCAGCAGACCTACACCTACCCCAAAGCAACTTCATCCCTGTAGCCTATAAGCTGTATGAATACATCAAATATATCAGAACTAAGGCAGCTGAGAGAAGTGTGAATCTTTGCATTGACTTCCCATCCTTGTATGTTCTCTGGAACAGACCCAGGCTATGTAAGCTGCTCAGAGAGTTTTCTTTGCAAGTCAGTCAGACTCAAACCCCTAAACCATTTAAGTGCTCTTGAAAATGATACTCATATATTCTGTGTCTTTGTCACTTCAACTATCAACATTTTCTCACAAACTTTTGTTGCTGGATTCATTTGAAAATATATGTAGTGATATAAAATTGATGAATTCTTAGGTAACTAAGAAATTTCCTTGTTCACTATTGGTTGTTAACGCACAAACATTATCACATGGTTTAGATTTTTCTTTATTGCATACCATATAATATAGAAGAGGCAACATATTTTATCAATAAAATCTGTACTTTAAATGTAATGTATTCAATCAAGACCTCATGTTTCTGTTTTCAGTTAGCTGGTAAGCTTCTATTTCCAATAGCTTTAATACAAGCATGTTTAGATTCTTTTTAAATGGTATTACATATTAGACATCACTCATGGATATATTTTTCACTGCAGAGCAAATAACATTAAATAAAAAATATTTATAGTTTGAAAGTTCACAGTGTTAACTCTTAAGTTGGAGTTGTTAAGAATGAAGAGTTTTTTATTACTGGGATTTTTTTGCAGAGAAGAGTATATACACTTATAAATACACACACAGAGACACATAAATATATATGTTAAAATAATTTTAACTTATTTCTTCCATATCAATATAATGTTTTTGACACAGATACATATAATTGAGTACAAAGGTTATTATAAAGTTTAATAATTTACATCCAATCTCCAAACTGAAAGTAGAGAAACTATTAATTATTTAGATATAGAAATGTTAAAACAAGAAAGTAAAGAGTACCTTAAGAAAAAAAAAATTCTTTCTTCTCTAGGCTTAGGTCATTAATTTTGTATATTTATGACAGATTCAGTTCCAAGGATTCCAGATACTTCTAACATTTTTAAAACTATGCTAATGTTAATTTATGTTTCCCATATTTATGTTTTGGATCTCTTGTCTGCCTTATTGTATCTAAACTGGAGACTTTTCAAAATGGTAAGAAATACAAAAGGGTGCCTATGCTATTCTGCCCCTCTGAACTGGTGATGTGCAGGGCAATGATGAAGGTTGGATTTTGCAGCCAAGACAGGGTGTGGAAAGTTACCTCACATCAAAAAATGCCTCCCCTCTAAGTGATCTTAAAAATCTAGGTTTTTTCTAGAATCAAATGTATCACTGAACTGGTCTTTGGTTGTATTCATGATCTCTGCCTATGGATAGGGAACACCTAATCTTTGGCTTCATCAAAGTGACCAGGACAAAGCACAGGCGCAGGGAGGCCTGTGTCAAGTCATTCTGTAGGATTTGTGTGATGCTGAGAAGTTTTGAGTAGGGCTGGCCCTGAAGAGGTGCAGTGCTTGCTGGATTAAAACAGAAAAATGTACAATCATCTCTATCATAACAGAACTTTGCCTAGTGCTGTAGGGAGGAAAACTGACATTGTATGAGGTTTGGGGGTTGTTTGTCATCTTTTGACAATGGGCCAGCACGAAGAGGTCAATGAGCCTTCATTTTCTTGTTTGATCAAGTCCTTTCTTTTCAAGGGTTAAGCCTTAAGTATTTCAATTGAAGAAATTGGTAGTTTCCTCCAATACACTTAGGAATGGATGTTAACAACCTGTCGGAGTATGTAAGAAACGCTACAGAAATCCTTTGCCCGTTGAAGTCAGCATCAGCTTTGTCATTGACCTTGGCCATGCCAGGATTTTATGCATTTTGTTTCATGTCAACTAACACTGTCAACATTTTAAAGTATTTTCTGTTTTCCTTATGATAGGGGATATTGTTGGGCAGTAGCATGGTGTTCCTTTTCAATGTTTTAAGATGGACGTTTTAAAAATGCAGAGAAGTCTTATAAACTCCCACTCAAAACAGTTTTCCAGTAAATGTGGTTTATGACGTAGGAAGAAACAGGAACTCAGACCCTGTTCTAAAACACTACAAGACAAATGCAACATTCCATTTCCTTCTCTTCAGAAAGTATTATCTGTAGCATCTTAATTTCTACAGAATTCTTTAATTTTCATTATAATCAGTTGATCTTTATTGTGAGTGACTTACTGCCAAACCCAAACAATGGATTGATGATGAAGATGAAGTAAATGGACTCTTGAAAACCTTCAAGATGTGATAAATGTTTACCAAAGTAATCAAACAGAAATACATATACATGTGTGAGATGATATTGGCTTAATTCTGGCAAGAGCTGCCAGTTCTGTCTGTGTCATCAGATGAAAAGCACTGATGGCCACATGGACCAGAGTTATCTGGAAACTGCAAGTATTTTTGGCACAAAAAAATGAAAGAAATTAAGAAAATGTAGGGAAATGGAGCTAAAGAGGGAAGACAGGAGATTTTTCTGGTTTACCACAGAGGACCCTAGGGTACAAAGCCAGAATTTGGGGTTGGATTTATTTAATTGTTAGTTTTATTTTTAAAAAATAAAATAGCTGTGAACAGATCTATTACCTTGCATTTCATTTGAGCATGTGTGCATGTGCTTTTGGTGTGTATAGCTTGGTGCCTGTCAGCATAGATGTAACTTTTCATACTCTCTGACTGGCTGTGATGAATCAGCCAGAAGATCAGCCTTTGTCAATACTATTTGCTCTTATTTCATCTTGTATTATTGTCCCATGTGGAGAATTTTATAGCTATTTAATATAAAATTAAAAGAAGACAACCATAGAGATTTATGGTAGAGCAAGTTCAGTTCCTCGCTTTCCAGTTTTAGAATAATTTTAATCATTTAGGGTATATCTTGATGGCATAAAACTGAGTCATGCTTTAAATAAACTTGTTTGGAAGCATGTATGAATGACCAGAAATGGGAGCAACAGAGCTGATTCATGTAGAGAGGAGAATGCAGCCCTTTCCATATTTCACATAGCACCACTGAGGAAACTAGTGTAGAGCTGTGAAGCTACCTTTAAAAACCAGAGGCAACTATCCTCTACTCATCTGAGAGCATTTAATTCTTGTTTTTAATAAAGCCAGGGTTAGATGGGACCCAAGAATTCTGATAGCCAGCCACAATTTACTCCTTGAACATTCTGAAAACAGAAGATATTTTGTAGCTTTATGTTACCATAATCCAGATTGATGTGTGCTATACAGACTCCTAAACCATGCAGAAGATTTTATGAGAACACAGAAGCTAACATATGCTTCTGTAACAACCCAAATACAGTATATATGAGTAATATACATACACCCATACGCACGAGTGAAAGGCACGTATCAGCCATGTATGTAAGAGAACTCAAGTGCCATATATTTTGAACATTTAACACCTGTGCTCTTGTGTGCATCTGTAAGAAAAAGACAATTTGATGTTCCAATGCACACACATGCATCCGTATTTTCTGCTAACTCTTACAAGTTTGCACTCATGGTAGATACTTGAATTTTCTACTCATTTTTGCAGAGCAATAAAGAAGGGGACTCCTAAGTTCACTTACCTGTTGTCAATTACTGATGCCTCATTACACAAATCACTTGGAAAGCTGATGAGGTTTTATCTAACATAGAGGCCAGGTCAATCAATTGTCATCAGACCTGTGGATCTTCAATGGACATTGAAAGGTTAACCCAGTTCTTCAAGGGCCTCCATCATGTCAGCAAAAATTAGCAAGAAGGTGGCCAAGTTGCCAATAGAGCACAGAGACAATTAGTTAATGATTAGAATGTTAGCACTTGGGGAATAGATAACAAAATGAGCCATCTTGGATACATTTGCATGCATTTAGAAAATCCATATTGCTTGGTGGAAAGGGAAGGGATTCTGTACATATGCTGCAGTATGGAGTGTTATAAAGCAGTGTGAGTGTATTGTAGACTTGGCTGGGCTAAATTAAGTCACTATCTCAAACAAAACTGTACATTTCAGTTTAGCAGAGCCAGGTACTTGGCTTTGCTGATCTACTGGGTAGCCAGCATTAGCAATGACGCTGCTGCCCTGTCATCATAACCCCATTTTCAGCTAAATGATTATGGATTTGATATGTTCTACGGTAAGCACTGGCCCTACCCTTTGTGGTTGAACATAGAGATTGTTAAATTAGGAGCAAGGTAAAATTAAAAGATTTTCACCTATTTGGGATTTCATCACTTAATTTTATTCTTGACTTCTTTCATAAGAATATTGTGTAAGGCTTCTGCCTGCATTTATCATTTCATTTTTACATTCCTTGTTGGAACATGAAATCCTCTGTCCATATCACTAGTCCTTCCTGTGTTGGGTGAAGCTTCTTAACTAGTTTGGGCATGAAAAGTAAATGTTAGAAATTGTCTGCATAATTACTTGGACAAGGATTTTGATCATTTCAAGGTCTCCTTTACCTCTGTGCTCTCCATTAGGTTCAGATATATTTCTGATACTCATGACTACACTTAAAAATTGCTCAAATGTTCTGCCATTGAAGTATTGCAGAGATTTATTTTAGGCTGTTAGGTTTCTCTCTAACTTTGATGGAAGACTAGTGTAGGCTCTATATCTGAATTGCATTGTCCACCATTATAAACACCCCCTTAATAAGAGGTATCCACTCAGTGCCTAACAAAAGAATTCCTTGGATTATGAGAATAGCTTTAAGAAGATATGTCATATATACCATAGGTTATCTTGTGACCCAATTGCCTTCCTATTGATGTGCTGATACTTGGATTTATGTCTCTGAGTGCTTTGACATACAAGTATCCAATTATAGTCAATTTAGATTCAGGTGGCAAAGACATTCACTTTTATTTAGCAGGCACGGATTTTTTAAGTTTTAAAGAAAACCTCATGAAGGGAAAGGGAAGATTTTCAGATGGCTGGCTCTAGCTTTATGTTTTCTACCCCTATAACCCTCTGCAAACCATAAAAATTTAAATCATAATCATATTGATATGAGATTTAGTGAGAAAGGGCCATGAGATGACCAAGTGGTGGTTTCTGCAACAGTGAAAGTGATACATTACAGTCTCCAGCATCTGTTCAGGCAGTTTTTAGCCTTACATTTTATAAACAAAAAGGAATCTCTTTTCCTCCTGTGAGCAATAAATGGGATGAAAATGTGCTTTAAAGACATCCGCATTTGATTTGTCCCATCTGAAGCAGAAAGCCTAATTGTCTGGAATATTAGTCCTGCCTGCCATTGTGAGGAGCCTTTATGAGGATCTTCCTCCAAGTGTATTGAAAAACTCAAGTGTGCTTGACACTGAGCGCTAATGTTTCTCTCTACACGTTGATGTTACCATCACAAAAATGTGTCCTGCCTTAGAGCTGTAACTTCCAAAGCAATTACCTACAGGAAATATTTTGGATTAAGTGAAAATAAAAATATCATGGCCAGTAAACACGCTTTCATTACCAGGCTTGTGATCAGTGTGGGGTGTTTAAGCCACAGTCATATTGTGATTTATTCTTTCATTATTCAAAGGATTTTTTGTTTTTTGTTTTTTTGGTCCCCCATCCATTATGGTCAGGTTTAAAATGAGACAGCTTCCACTTTATTGCATCTGGAGTTGTTCAACTATGATCAACTGAGCTGTACCAGATTAACCAAGAGCAAGCTTTTGCCCATAACGTCATAGTCATGGTCACAGAGAGGCACTGCAAAGCCACACTGCTGGATTGTGGTACCCAGACTTCTGGAACCCAGTGGATTCTTCCTTTTCACTTGCTCTTCACTTCCCAGAGTGAGAAAATTTTCCCCCAGGATGCATTGTCGTTCTGCCTCTTTCACCTCAAAACTGATAGAAATGGTTAAACTTTCTTGATGAATGTTTTCCTATTGGCATTTTGTTGAAATGCTGCTCGTACTTTAATGCCACCATATAGGTTTTTTAAGGATGGTTTCTGGTTCCCTAAAGGAATTCCACAATAGCTGTTGAGTTGCTGCAACTATTGCCTTTCTTGTTTCTCATTTCTGCTTGCACTTTGATCATAAGCTTTGTTGAAATGTGTTGGTGCTGGTCCAAGGGAAGTTTTCTTTTTTGTCTCATGCCAGCTACACTGAAGTATATTTCTGAGTAGAAGAATGGGCTAAGCAGGGAGTCCTGCTTGGGGAATATAAACACTGTTGTGGTCAGTATATTAAGAAATATCCTGAAGTTAGACAAAACTTGTGTCTAGATGGGGAGAAATGCCCGTGTAAAACAAAAGAACACTCTGAGTATTTCAGCTGAAATATTTATTGACATCTATTTAACCACCAAGCTAGAGACTGGGTTTAGATGAAAATACTACTGAAATCCTGAACCACTTCTATCTAGTAGTCTCCAGAAACAACCCCCCAAAAGGCCATCTTCATGATATTTTCCCTGTAGGTGAAAAAAAAAAACACTAGTCTGAAAGCTGTTCCCTTGTGCTCTCTCATCTAGGAAGACCCACGGGCTTCATGCACTTTTGGATAGCAACAACACCTCTGAGCTCTTTGAAGTTATACCCTTCAGTACTAAGCTGATTTCATTCAAAAGAGAAATCTGGGATGATGTTTATGAGGGTTTGCAGTTTCATCATGTTTTTAATCAGAAACAGATGGTGTCTCTGAAACAATTATAAAATCTTTTGTTTAGAAGCAGTCCACACGTAACTGATTGTTTGATGTAGACATCATAGCATTTGCTATTGGGGAAAGAAACTTGTGAATCCATTTAAAATGTAGTGTTCCAGGACTTCAGCAGGTGTCAGTTGGCATTGCTTCTGGAAATCATGTCATCTCACATGAACTTAATATCCAAGCCCCCAGGTCCTTCAAATCAACCATTGTCTTCCTACCTTGCGACCAGAACAGCACATATTCTTAACAATAGCATCAGGGAAGATGTACCAGCCCCAGGCAGCCATAGCGTTGGTTTGGTGGCTAGAATGTGATCCTGAAAAATTACTTTTGCTAAGGACTCCTTCCACTCAGCGTAGCTGAGCACTGATGGACATGAGGAGATACCTGAAAGATTCAATTGTCTCCTGCTGGTTTCTATTGCCAGAAGAAATTCTCTTGTGCCTAAAATTCACTGTAAACCAATGTTTATGTAGGGTTTCATGCATCTCTACATGTGCACATATGTTCAGGATAGATTTTTACAGATTTTGAACCATCTGATCACTTAGTAAGGTCACCTGCTTAATGGGCACGATGGAGTTGAGTTGTACTCACTGAGAATTTAACACAGCATTGTGGAAAACCAAGTCTCTACTTCCCAAAGATACAGTATTATTTCCATAGGAGCAGGATTAGAAACATCAGGAACACTCTGGAGAGTCCCATTACATATAGACAAAAATGATTGTCTTGAATTAACACTGTTGAACTAAGTGCCATTTTCATTAAACCCCTCCACTTGTAACAGAATAAAACTATCTATAACAACAGACCCAGGTACACAAAGTGCACATTTAGATCATGTAAATTTGTTTCTTATGTACAGCACCATGAGGCAAATGCATAAACATGAATCAGGTCCATGTACGAAAATATTTTCACACACAAGATCCAGGTACATTCCACCTAACTTTAGGCACTTAACTGAGGTACTTAAGCATATACACTCCGGTGGCTCTCCATGTAGTCAATGGAGTGAGAGAGGCACCTTAAGGAGGCAAGTTAGCCTGTCTACGATCTGAATTGTCCTTATGAGATTCCTGTTTTCTTCCAACACCTCTTTAGTTGTTTGTTAGGGTAACAAGGCTTTTATGGTAGGTACTTCAGTTAGCTGTCTTGTATAGGGAAGAAAAATCTTGGCCAAACTGATTCGTGTAGGAAGTAATTGTGTACATCATTGCTGTGATTTCTTTGAAGTCATGAACATTCCTTCTGGAATCTTAGTGATAAAAAATAATAATAATTTAGAGATAAGCTAAAAAAATCTTTAGAGTTTATTTAAACCTTTACACCAGCCTCTCAGTTTCCTTACACAGTATTAATAATGCAAAGTCCAATGTAATGAACTAGTTCCTCAGAATGCCACCCATTTCTTCAGCATCTCAGTTCTCTAAATACAAAGATCTGATTCTTGACTCAAAGGCAACAAACAGTATTTTAAAAAACATTTGGTTATTTGTATGTCTATTAATAATTTTCATGAGTTGCTGCAGCAGCATGTAATGAGTGTAAAAGTCAACAAAAAGGGTTTTAACTAACACTAAACTTGTTCCCTGCCAAGGCAAACACCATCACAATTCCACTTCAAAAGAAAATCCATCCTAGCATGAGCAATCATTGTTTCCTCCTGGCATGGACTAGGAATGTATGAATAAGGAGAACATTTCTCCTGGTATAATAGTACAGATGGTTAAGTAGACATCCATTTTCTCATTGCCTAAAAAGACTTTAGATGAATCTCACTAAAAGCTCTCTAGATGGCTTTTTTCGTCTGTGTGTGTTATTTTTCAAGCATGTGGATGTTAATTCTTCACTTTTAAGCCCAGTTTGGGCAGCTGTGCATCTTCTGCCAAATTCTTCCAGTACCATAGAAGTGTATGCTTCACTTCTGACATGATGATGTTACTCATTACTAAGGTATAGCAACATGTTACCCCAGATAGCAGTGAATGTGCTCATGGAGGCATAAGACCAGTTCCAACAACTTCCCTAGACTGAATCTAGCAGTGATCAGAACCAGGTGCTTCAAGAGAGTGCAAGGAACTCCCTAGTAAATGACATGGTAAAATCGAATCATTGAGAAAAGTTGTTCCTTTTTCTGTGGAGATTAAATATTATATAAAGGACTTAATTTTCTGTAATTGAATTAAGGGTCTTTATAACACAGCTTTAGTAATTTTTCGTTTCCTGATAAATTTTTATCCTCAGTAAATATCTTGTGGCCTGGAGCACCACAGTTCAATTTGTGCATCTCGCAAGGAGTACATTCAAATATCCTTTGTCTCATTTTCACAGGCTATGCCTTCTCCTTATGTGATAAAGTAAAAATTCAATTTTTCTAAATCAGGACTTATTTTCCTTTTTATTTCTGTTTTGTTTCACATTTCCTATGTCATCCTCATTTTCCGAAGATGCATGCCTGAAGGTTTTACAGATTATTTTGAATCAAAACTACATAATTAGATAAGTCACTAGCATCATTACTAGATCACTTTGCAGCTAGCCTCAAAAATATCTCCAGCTTTAAAAATGACTGGTGCTTTTTCGAAGTCTACTGCAATATCCCCACTCATTTCCAAAAATCTGTGTAAAAATCTGTTTCTTTGCTTTCTGTTGGTTGCATTTTTTGAAACATTTGTGTTTTGGGAAAAAAAAACAACAAAGTCTTCTCTATTCAATCTTCTAATGAAAACAGAAGCTTTGAGAACAGTCTATTTTGAAAAAAAAAAGTTTCAGACAGATTAAACAGAAAAAGAGGACTTCTAAATGGTTTTAGCCTAGTAAATGATTCAGTTTGCATAATTGTACACTGGCCTGTGAGATTGTTGAATTGCAAGTAGCAGATGACAGGCATTAAACTAGTTATTCCTCTGATTGTGAGTTAAGGAACAGAATAGGGTGCAATACAAGCAAAATTAGTAATTGGATTCAACTCTGTGGGAAGGGAAGTGACTTCTCTTGGAGCCAATGAGAATTCATCTTGGAACTTTTGCCAAAAAAAGGGGGAATAAAATAATTTTAAAGGCTTGAAACATATCAGTGCGGTGCTGAAGTTAACTTTATCCTTCTTTGTTTATTTGCATTAGGGCAGTGCCCAGAGAAGCAGTGAGTGATTAGGACCTTTCCTAGGTCTAATCAAAAAAGCATGAAAGGGCCTAAAACCTAATGTCTAATTTTATAGATGTAAGTAGTTCCTGTTGGCTTGTTTACATGACAAGTGACAACAACTAAACAAATTCTAGATTTAGGGGAGTAGCACATACTGATCAGTAGATGACTAAGACTGATGGAAGTTATCTCCTTTTCTGCTTCACTGTATTAGAGAGATTATGGTTCCTTTTTCCAATGTTTTCATTGTTGCTCTCTAAAAATCCTATCCCAGAACCCTCTCAACAGTGTCTCAGTGTGTGTTTTGGATTAAAAAAAAAAACAACAAAACAAAACTAAAGAGTTGATTTTGATTGTGAAAACTCTTCCTTTTGGAGGGGAGGGGAATGAACCACTGCAGTAATGAAACAGCAAAGGTACCTGTGAGGAAGGGTACAAAACTGCATCCTATTTCACTTATTTAGGCATGCCAATAGGTGCTCACATTTATTCCACCAAAAATGATCTCAAAGAGATAACATCAAATAAATATGAAGAAACATCTGCATGACCTTGTAAATCCTTTAGGATCTTTCAGAACAAGGAGCTCTCCAGGCTAAATGAGTTATGAATTTGGAAGATGTATTTGATCAGTACTTAAAAACAACTAATTTGAACATGTGGGTATTTCAGAGACATTCGGTAGATACAATATTTTCACTTGTGGGTTGTGTAAACCAGCAATAGCTTTACAAATATTTGGGCACTGGTACAAAGTCAAAATCAATCAACACTGTGGTATGAGAGGAGCTTCTTTAGACACTAAAAACAATAAGGTTCAAAGAAGTCAGCACACTTACATTTAAGGGAGCGAATTGGGTCATCTCAAGAAAATATAAAAGCATTATTCCTCTGAGATCTGAGAAAAAATCACCACCAAGCATGATTCTTTTAAATAACCTTCATTTTTGTCCTTTGGAAATGAAAAGAGGTTTACTTTAAAAAGGCATTTCCTCTGATTCTCTGTCCTTGAGCAGCACTAACTGTAAACTATACCCTTCCCTTCTTCCTTTGAAGAAAAAGGAGTTTCAATCTTCTTCTGTGAACATGGGCCATTTAAATAAGGAGATGGAGTCCCATTTTTCCATCAGCTTTCTTTGTTTGACTTGTCAGTAATAACACTTTAGCTGAAATTGTACAGGCGTCCTGCTAATTTAGTAATTATTGACACGGTGCTGGGTAAGAAATGATAGCAAACAGAGGGAACTGTTAAGAAGAAATGAAAGAAAAGATCTTCATATCATTGTGGAATAATGGTTGAGATCATTTTGTGCTCTAAGTAGGCCCAAGACACCTTTTTCCATTTTCTTGACACATTTATAATTTATGCTTTGTAATAGTTCCAAATATTTTTAGGACTCCGCGCTCTGTTTGAGAATCCGGAAGAGCTGAATGAGAATCACGGAGTGCACACACAGATGAGTGAGTGGTGTGACCTGCCATAGCTTTTGGTTTAAGGATGATCCCTCATTTCTTTATATCCCTCTTTCATGTTTCTCAATTTACATTTGTATTTAGAGCAGCCTTAGCTCTGGCTGAGATCAGTGTTGCCCATGCAGTTGACCCTGGGGATGTGGCTGGAGCCAGAGATTGCTTTTGGATTTTGCCCTGTAGATAACATCATGGCAGCTTTACTTAGTTCAAATAGCTTTTCAGTGGCCTGGTGTGCAGAAGTTTTAGTATCATCTGAAGGGAGTCTGAGAGCTTTCAGCACAGTAATACAACACTCTGCTCCTTGCACTGAATATAAGAGAGCATCCAGGTCTGCCTCTGCTTTGCACTTGGTAGATGATCAGGCTTGTTAATGCTAAAGCTATGGAAGAAAATCGTGGTTAACTTGTATGTTCTCTACCTCATTTAATTTTTCTCTCCATCTTCTCTCACTGAACCAAATTGGAGTAATTTTTTAGACCTAAAATTCTTAAAACTTGTATTAAACCTATTAAAACTGCACACATTTCTAAGCAATAGAGAAAAAAAACCCTTGAGTTCATTCTTTATCAAGGCCAGCCTGCCAAAAGTATCTCAACTGTTGATGCAAGATCTTTGTTCCCTTCATGGAGCTCACATATATAACTGCACAGATTTGTTTCTTCTCTTTTGAATTAAAACTTCTGTCTTGATTATTAATGGAGAAATAGGTGGTGTAGGTTAATCAGCTGGTGGGGCACAGAAAACTTCCTGTAGGCATTTGATGCAGATACCAGGTATTTACAGCTTTGCAGTGATTTTCATTAGCTAAACTCACCTTTTCTTAATCATAAAGATGTTTGTGGATTGTAATAATGAAAAAAATATTGTAAACATAATATTTTGGGTTGCCCAGGATTGACTAATTCCTGCTCAGCTGTGCATTTTGTAGTGGGAGGCAGTACAGAACATGTAGAATGGGTGATCTGTGAAAGCAAGGGCCTTAACAAAAGGAAATGGAGAGTGATGTTTTAATGGCAAGGTTATACCAGTGTCTGTGCAACGTATGAAGTTTTCAACACAGTTGTGTGTTGATTTATGCATGGAATCATATCAAAGTTACTCTTTCATGTATTGGTCCACTGGCATTTAGAGTTTCAACCCAGAGCTGCTTTATTACCTCAGATGAGGGGTTTTATTTTTCCATAAAGTCTCTGCAGAGAGAGGTTGCAGCAGTAGAAACAAAGCAGTAAAGCTATATTACATCTTCATATGTTGCTAGCTAATCTACATATATCTGCTTGTATGCTCAAATTATTTGGGTATGAAAAGAAAAAATGAAGTATCAGATTTTGTCTCAGAGATGGCTGGCTGATGCCCTGAGGCTACACCATGCAGACAGGGTTGTGTGAGACACCTTTCACTCTTCCTGAGAGCTGGGGATGTGTCAGACTCAGAGTGAACAGGTAGAGGTGATTTAAAATAGATGTTTAGTTCTTAATGAAAAAGTAAATACGATTTTTTTTTAATTGAAATTGCCCAACCCCTTTGGAGATCCCTTTCTTTCCCTTCCTACCTGCCTGGGTTCCATGCAGGGAATCAAGTGAGCCTTTCTGCCCTAATGTGTTAGCAGTTTCTTTTTTCCTGCTCAAGTTTCTTTTTTCCCCCCACAGTTCAGAGGCTTTTGAGACAGTTTAGGGAAGAAAGAGCAGAAAAATTAAAAATAAATTACTTGTAAGAATTTGCTGAAGGAAACACTAAAGAAAGAATACATCTCTGTTCAGGTTCATCTTAACATGTGCTGGGTTTTATTAGCGTGAGGGGCACTGTGTGCATATTTTCCCTTTATACCACTCCCTTCCAAACTCTGTTAGGACCCACATTTTTTAATCATTCTAACATGCTACAAGCTTCACTCAAGTGTTTCAAAATTATTTTTGTTTGTTTCATTTATATGTGTTAAGTCCAATAAAATATTTAAAAGAGCTTGGTTACAAATTGGAAATGGCCCCATCATTGAATGGAAACAGAAGATGTAGCAAAGAATCATATTAAAGAAAAATTTGTATAATTTTCAGACAAAAACTGAAATGAAATCTGTTTACTAACCCACCAGCTGTCACTGCTACTTCTAGCTGCAATGTATTGCGCACACTGAGCTATATGCTTGTAGTCACAGGCATTACTGTAAGGTTTCTGCTGGGAAACTGAGCCTAATGCCTTTTCAACTTCTATTTTTTTTCCAGAATGGGAAATTTAATTTTAGTGCCTGCATGCTTTTTGATTTGATGCAACGGAGTTGTTTGCTTTTTTTTTTTTTCTCCATTTTAAAGCAGCTTTTATTTAAAGCAAACAAACCAAAACGGGGGTCTCACGCATTAAAAAGTTATAACCAATGTAAAAATACTCGGTGACACTAAAACTTACAAAATACTATGTCAAAATGTCTGTGGCTATTCTGAAGTCTTTCAAGACATAGATCTTTTGTGTTTCAAGCAAGAAGGAATCTAGGCTATGTATGTAATCCTTACTGCTTCTCAATTCACTGCCTGAGATCAAGTTCACTGACCTGCAATGGCCACGATGCAGCTAGTGTCCCACAGTGTTTGCTTTCTAAAAGAAAACACCGAGGAGATTTCTGCTTCTCTGAGGAAAGGATAAGTGCCACAGACTTAGCACATAGTAGAGTCAGTGCCTGAGGTGCTGGTGATATGGACTTGGTCTCAAAATTAAGAACTAAATGCAGATCTTCTGCCTGCCTGTGCTAGAGCCTGCTGCAGAGAAAAGAGAAGGGAAAAAAGAAACACCAGCCAACAAACAAAAAACTCTAACACTTTCATGTGAGCTTGAAGAAAACCTTTCCCTGGGATTTTGAATATTTTAATCTGAAGAAAAAAAGTAAAATCTTTAAAGCTGCAAAATTCAAATAATTTTGTTTTGACATTGTCAAAATGAAACACACTGACTTAATTTCAGCATTTTTTCAAATGTTTTTGGTGAAGAAAATATTCAGCTAAACCAACCAGAACATGCAGGATCTCTAGATTTGCCGAACAATTTTGCTTGCCTGTGTTTCTATGCTGCTACATTTGGTCCATGGTCAAGTTTCTGATTCAGAGAGCATCTAAGCCAAACCAGGGCTCAGCATTCCCTCCAGCAGATTCAAATCAAGCTCCTAGACAAAAATGAAATTTTCTGGGCTCTTACAATGGCCTCTTTTCCCAAGACTGCATTTCTAGTAAAGGGAAAACTTCCTAAAGTCCTTTGTTTATGTGCATGCAACTGTATATACTGAGACAAATGTGGCCTTCAAACAGGGTGCAAGGTGTAATCAAAAGGGTGCGATCCACACTTGCTGGGACCTCCCTTTGGGTCATCTGTGCCTAGATCTTGTTCCCGCTGTAGAAGGCTACCCCTATTGCCTATCAGTTATGTTATTAACTTGGGCAGTTAATGACATACCAGTAGTGCAGCAGAACAGGACTTGCACCCCTACAGGCTGCTTTTAAAACCCCTGGATTTCACATTTTTCCCTCTGTCTCTAAGATAGCATTGCCTGAGTACCAGAGCGGGTAGCTGATGTGCTTAATGCACAAGAGATACATTTATGGACATGCCTGAACTTTCTGACCCAGGGGAAGAAGTGTGAGCAGAAGCAAAAAGTGGCAGAGGAAATCAGCAAATTTAATTGTTTATATCCCAAATGTAAATATCCATATATAAAACCAGCCCTTAAGCCTGAAACCCACCCATACCGACTGGCCCTTTTTAATCTTAATTTTGAACAGTTGCTACTCCAATTAAATTCTACCACCTAGCATTTTCAAACAGCTCTTAGTTGTTTCAGCAAACTCTTTTAATGGACAGCTGTTTTTGACAGCTCCTCCTGATTTGCCAGCGCTGTGTCATCTGCCAGAGCAGGAGGACCCATTTTGTATTCTGCTGCTGGCACTGAGGGGATATGTAAATGTACACATGAATCAGTTGTCACCAGCACAGACACACTGTGGCGAGATGATCAGAATGTGTTGGGAGTTTAGTTGGCTTAAAGTGGGAGAAAAAAAAAAAGAAAATAAAAACAACACAAAAAAACCACCATGCTTAGATTTCTTGAAGTGATTTTTATTTCAAGTCTCTCCAGTTTATTTTCACTTTGTGGTGCTTGTTAGATTTAGTTCAGGAGAGTGCACTCTGCTACTCGCAAATCACCAACCTGAAACTCGAAAGTTTAGGAATTATAGAACCATTTCAGGTAGACAGCATCAGAACTTCAGCTGCACAAACAGAATTTTATATAGGGCTCCACTTTTCAAACATTTTAACCTCTGTGAAAGAAAACTTCCTGTGCCCATGGGCACAGCACAGACAGAAAGTTTGTTGAGCTTCCCAAGGCATTCTGGTAAATGGTCTGCACTCATCCAGCCAGCAAGCTTATGGTTTAATGGCTGAATTTCACACCATATATATATATATATCTATAGTCAATTTATAAAGCAGACAAGAAATCTCAAAGGGGTTGGCCTTGGCAGATTTACTGTCATCTCCCCAAATGTTCTGATGGTACAGCCCAGGGCAATCATTCTCTTTGTGTTAACAAGTTGGGGGACAACCATTTGATAGTCCCTCTGTTCATCTTTCTTCCTCTCACCATCACAACCTGATGATAAAATCAGATGTTTCTCCAGTTAAACAAAACATTTAGGAGATACTTTGAGGTTAATTGCTGAGGTTTGCGATTGTTTTGCCCAATATCTGCAAATCCAAGTAACTGGTACAAGGCTGAACACAGGTTTAAGCACCCAAAGAAAATGAAAGAGTATTTTGAAGTGCTGAAGACCTCCAAATCCCAGTTAAATTTTAATAAAAGCAACCTTCAGTGATTAAGTATTCTCCTAACTATAACTTTATTCTGTTAGAACATCTGCATATTTGAAAGATGCTACTGGTGAAAGAATATATTGAGCAATTGAGATCCCCAATTGCAAAGACACATCTGCTCCAGTGTGTCACATACATTTTCCACAAATTCTTCTTGAAGATGAATATCTTTTAGACTTGAATAATGGTGTATCTCATTTCTAAATTTAGAAATTATTCAGTGAATGTCCCAGGGATGCTGATTTTTTTTTTTTAATAACTCGAGAATTGGATACAGACTAAGTGTCACTGCTGGTCATTTTCAGCTCTGTTCTCTAGTAGTGGTTAATCTTTACTTTGGGAGATAATAATGTAAAATATGATTCATGTCACAAATGAAATGAGGCTTGAGTATCTCAGGATGATGTAGCTCCAGGCAGGTGGTTGAGTCACCAACCCTGGAAGTGGTTAAAGGTCATTTGGATGTGGTGCTTGGGGATATGGTTTAGGGGTGAACCTTGTAGAGTAGGGTTACTGGTTGGACTTGGTGATCCTGAGGGGCTTTTCCAACCTGAACATTTTTGTGTGATTCTGTGATTCCACATACAGTATCATTATCAAATAGATTTGAAATGACAGGTTACAGGCTGGAGGATCCTTGGTCAGAACAAGAACTGGGATCTCTTGACAGAGATCACTTGACCATCGTGTCATCATAAAAAAATTCAGTGGGAATGGTGTTCTGTCAGCACTGAAGCCAGTCTCAGAATTTCTGCTTCTGTCTCAAGCCCCACAATTCTCTGTTCAAGAGAGAAGGTAACCCTTGTTGGACAGCTTAGTTTGGAAGGAAAATGAGAATTTATTTTTATTCTTATATAAGAAAAGGAGAAAAGGTAAATTTCTAACACCACGTGGCCTAGATGCTAGAAAGAATAGAAAAATTATAAAACCAGGTCACATCAAAAGAACTCTTAGTCAAGGTAATTAATCATCAAAAAAACCCAAGCCCAAAACAACACAGTGTGCATGTGTCTGCATGTGCACAGTCATGCACTGTGGGGTAGGGGTAGGCACCTGAGCAAAGTGCTAGTCTGTTCCCAGGTAGATGTGATAGAGTATTTACTAACAACGCAGAAAGCCCAGAAGTGCTCATGACAGATTTCTGGCCTGTGTTTGAGGAAAAGCCATACAGCATGATGCTGCTGCTGAAATGGTTTCTCTTCCAAAATGCCAAAGCATTGAATCGAAGCAACCTACATCCAATAATTGTAGCAGAAGGGACCAAGGAACTGTCCAGGCACTTAGTGTTGATTTTTAATGTCTTGGAACCCTGGTGAGCTTCCAGAATAGTAGGAGAAAAAATCTAATGTTCTGCCACTGTTTGGAGAGTGCAAATGGAGTGACCCAGGTCACAGGTTTAAGAAAGGCAGCGTTACCAATGCCAGTCAATGTGGGATCATGGGAAACACGTTGTGTTGAGCTCACAAGGACAGTTTTGATGAGGTTAAAAGTTCTTTGGTAAAAGCAGTAATGTTTATATCATACTGGGAATTGCGTAACCACTCGGTGATTATCAGAGGTGTATCTTCAGGCTTTGAATTTAGCGAATCTGAAGGTACCTTTGAAAACATAGTTCAATATTTTTAATCTAGAAATCTGCAAGATAATGTTTTTGGACTTTAGAGGGCATCCAGGCCAGTAAAATCTGCCAGCTGTAGATTGCTACTAATGGGGGCTGTCTGGATGTAAATAAATAGTGTTTGGTTTTCCTTATAAAAATGCAATAAGATTGAAGTTTTACGTTTCATGTAAAACGGCATTTTTACTTTAAAGAACATAATTTAACTTGACACAGCTCTGCTGAGCTTTACAGTGGCTTAATCAAATACAGCACTGCTTTAAAAATAGGGATGGCTTCAAACAGTGGATTAAGTTATTGGTCTTTCACATCTCAAGTGATGAAGCTCATTAGGTCTCAGAGTGAGAGTGAAAAGTGATGTCTTAGCTCAGACTGAGTGTAATAGGAGTTAACACACATGCCTCTGTCACAGGGACAGTTGGGGGTGAGGGGGCAGGTTCCCACTTAAAAGATAGCCCTTTCACATTTGTTTAAGTTTGAAGAACCTGCTTATAACAAAATAAACTGAATAAATAAGCAGGTTTTTTATACAATACATGCAGGATCCCAAGCACCTCAAAAGACCAGATTCTTTCTCAGCTGTCCTCCTTCCCCTATTCATTCTCTGAAATCAATTGTGGTCTTGCAGCAATGTGATAGTGTGGGCTTAGCAAGTCTTGAAAAATATCTAATTAAATAAACAAAGGACACAGGTAAGGTCCTGTTTGACATGAAGTTATTGATTGACTAATGTATTGTCTGAAAAATGTTTTCATATCCTCCTGTCTGCAAAAAGATGAACCTTCATAATCTCCAAGACAAAGCTCCTCACATGACTCTTGGTTTTGTGCTAATGAAGTTTGCGTCTCCTGACCAAAGAGGTTCTTCACAGGAAATACACCTTTTGAACCAGATTAAATCAGGTTTTGTTAGCCACAGTAATCACCCTGTACCTCTTTGCTTGCTTATACACTGATCAATTGCTGATCAATGTTAATGGCTGCAAAGTCTGTTTTTCATCAGTGTGCCTTCCTTCTTCTATGACACTTTAGCATGTCACTGTGTTCTTCATGAAAGGTTTGTTGAAAGCAAAAAAAAATGTAAATCAATTGGTCTCCGTGTCATAAACAAAGGCTCTTGAATCAGTCAGAAAGTGCCCTGGAGCACTGGATAGCAGTGCCTTTTAGTTTTATCTCCAGCTTGTTTTATTTCAGAAGGTTGTTAAAACCTCAAAATTCCCCTCCAAACCCCAAATGTCTGCAGTTATGATGGCCACAGCGAAATGTATTTTTTCCTGGTCCTCCCTTCAGATGAGCCACTGCAGTATTTTAATGTATGGTCCTGTCCTGATCCAGCCTTGCACATGCAACGCTGTATGAAGGCTGCTAGGCAAAGTGAGACATGAAACTGGAAGCTGTCATCCTATCAGCCATGCTGCAGGTTTATGAAACTTGGTATTATTTAGCCTATTTTAACCAGTAATTAGCTACAACAGCTGAGCATTAGGAAGGTTTAAGTCAGGTGGTGTTAGGCAGCGGCAGCTCAGTGAACGAATACCTCATGCAACGGGTCCTGAGTAGGGTTGGAGCCAGTCTAAGACCAGTCTTCAGTATCTAAAAACATATTTCCTGTGTAAAAGGTGATAACATTGGGTGCTGAGATTTAATTTTATGGAAGACACCCCTTTGTGCAATTGGGACTTAGGTGTTTGATGGTGTTTCATTAGCAGGTAAATCCCATGTGCTCATTCTTGGGTTTAAATGAATTTAGCTCAGGAAAAATCAGTACCATGAATAGGACTAAAGAAGTCAAATACTAAGTCAATATCAAGAAAAGCCAAAAGTCTTTGATCTAGCATGTAATGCAGAGTTTGGCTTTCTAAAAGAGTGCTTCCATTTAATCCTGATTTGTGGCCCTGTTATGGTTATTTATTACAGGAAAAAGTATTAGCTTAAGTAGATATGAAGTATTATAGATGGTGAGTAAATATGAGTTCTGTTCATTCAGTGCCTATGACAATCTTCCTACTTTATTTCCTGTTAATCACACTTTACCTAAATGCCAATTTATCATTTGTCCATCAGTTCTAAAACACTCCAGTGTAAGTCAGGATCTAATGATGTCCTTAATGGTTGCAGGAAGTCTCCATTTTGTGTGTGCTCTATCAGAATTTGTGATTTTACAAACTAAGGTATCTTGGCTTTGCATAAATAATGCTGTTTAAAAATGTTCAAATACTTTTGAAATGATTTGCTATTAAATATGTGCCCTGTTTGGATTTCACAAAAAATCTCTATGGAATATCCCACATCTTCATGGCATTTGGCTTTGCCATGTACAGTAATGAGAAAATTCCAGGCAGATTGGTGTTGCCAAAGAAATATTGACTGGATCAGAAAAGGGAGGGTGGGTGAGGCGGCAAAGACAAGGATAGTTTTCAGCTGCAGTGCCAGCAGAGGTTGGGCACCTCCAGGTCTTGATATAA